>NW_021634292.1:0-36081 GCF_004799145.2 Neltuma alba | reverse complement strand
AGGAAATTGGTTAAGTTAGTTATTTGTAATAAGTAGGTGTTGTCTTTCCTAAAATATCCTTGCTAATCAAGGTTGGTTAGAATTACTATTATTATAAGGACTACTTGGGAAAAAATGATAAATATGAGAGACAAAGTGGATTGGGGTCTTATTCTAGGATTAAAATAAAAGTCAAACGAGTTCTTATATTAAGGATCGGGGGTAGTTATTTACATTATTGAGCAGTTCTGTGAAAGCTAGCTGCCATAAACGTTGAAACAGTAGATAATTGATTTGAAGTTGGATGGCTTAAGAGGTTTTTTGTCTTGGTACCTTTTTTCCCATTAGGATTGATGGTGAGCTATGTTGATTTCTTTTTCACACCAATGCTACATGCAAAATTTGTTCAATCCGAAATGACCTATATTTTTCACTTTGGATGGTCAACTGGTTTATTTTTTATGCATTTCTTTGTTGACCATTTATTTCCATGTCTTGGTTTCTAGGAGTTTACTTTACTATGCTTTTGCTTCGTTTCCGGTGTACTTGATGTCGTCTACTCTTTATCTGTTCTGTGATTGCTCAAGGGCAGAGCAAGTTTGAGGCCTGCCTTTTTTTCATTTGATAAAAATTTCATTTGTGTTTTGTATTTCTCGCAATAACTTTTCTGAACATCTACAGGCATGTGTTGAGTTCAATCGTGGTCGCTATTCTGATTCACTTGAGTTGTACAGGGTTTGTAATATAGCCATATTCTTTGATGCTTGTAAGCAACGTTTTTCTGTTTGATGAGGTATTAAATACATTGTTGTTATCTGTTTCTGCATTACTTCATCAATGTCATCTTTTATATAGCATCACTAAAGATATCAAAAGAGCTGTGGTTGGTGTGTGCAAATTTGAGACGTGAAGGTTGATGGATCAGAGAAATAATAGGAAGTAATGGGCACTTTAACTGAGTAGAGAGGTTTTTCCAAGATGGGTTTTCAGAAATTGAATTATGTGAAAATAAATAATGGGTTTAAAAACGTTTCATCACTGTCATCTTGGCCCATTCTTTTTTTTCTTCTGTGACATTCTATAAACATGACTTTTGATAGCAGTTTTAATTTTGTTAGAGGGCATTGCAAGTGTATCCCAATTGCCCTGCTGCTGTGAGACTTGGCATAGGTCTATGTCGGTACAAATTAGGTCAATTTGAAAAAGCACAACAGGCTTTTTGAACGTGTTTTGCAGGTAAGTGAATTTTATCAATGGCTAATGCATCATCAATTGAGTAATTTTGCTAGTGCTAATGTCTTTATGTTTTGTTCTTGGTTTTTCCATATTTTACCAGTTAGATCCTGAAAATGTTGAAGCTCTTGTTGCACTCGCGATAATGGATCTGCGCACTAATGAAGGTACACTCTCCCTTCCTATCATGTTGTTTTGTGCTTTCACTATATAGTCCCTCTAGTCTTACTAAGGCCCTTTAGTTTGATCCTACATATAGGACCAATTTTTTTTAGTAGTAATACCCCTATTTAATTTATTTCAAATTGCTTTAGAAAATAAAGTGTACCCACTTTTAGGAAGGGTAGGGTACCCTTGGAAAGACACTGGAATATATATTTTTTTTTAAAATTAAGGTTGTCAACTAATTTTAACTTCTCACCTTAATTCATGTGATTTGGTTAAGGGGGTCCTATATCAAGGACTGAAGGAAGTACCTTCTGATACTAACTTCTCACTTACCGGCTGATTGAACTCTATGGCATCTTTCAGCTGCTGGAATTAGGAAGGAATGGTAAAAATGCAGAGAGCATTTGAGATCTATCCCTACTGTGCAATGGCTCTGAATTATCTAGCCAACCATTTTTTCTTCACTGGTCAACATTTTTTAGTTGAGCAACTGACAGAAACTGCACTAGCTAGCCGTTACAAATCATGGTCCAACGAAGTCCATTCTTATTACAATTTAGCACGATCTTACCATAGCAAGGTTGGAAATCAAATCTTTTTCCCTGTTCAATTCTTTTTTTGAGAGCTGACGCTTCGATTTTGCTGTTGGCTAAATATTGATGAGGTTTGAGGTAATGTTTATTTCTGCTTGATTTCTTATTGCAAGCAATGCCCTGGTCCATCTGTTTGTGCAGAGCATCAAAAAAATACATTCTTAGCACAATTTGAGCTACAACATATTGTTTATTTTTTCTTAGGTTGGGGTGAGATGTGCATCGCTTCTTGAGTAGTTAGTGGCTCAATTGCCCTCACAAGCAAATGAGCCAGGTTGAAGAAGTTGAACAAGTTACACCATTCTTGTGGTCTTCTTGCCTGTTATCAAATTTTTGAAATTTGCTTATTAAGAAGTTATAGTGAGCAATTGTTAAGGACTCTGACTTATTGATAGACCATCTGAATTCTGTTTTGGTAGACATTGATCTGCACTTATGTAACCTGCTGTTCCAACTTCTATTTAGTGAAACAGATGCGTTAGGATGGCATATATGCAATGAAATTCAGAAAAACAAAATTCAACTTATTATTGATTAGTTCCCTATCTCAATTTCTTTTCTTTTCCTATTGGTTTTTGAACTTCTAAGCGGAGTGAGCCCCCTTTCCCTCCTCAAACATTAATTATCTTCTTTGGTACTTCATTAGCTTCCTAGTTCCTCCTTTTTGGGTAGTACTAAAATTCAGATGTTCACCTGCCCCTCATATTTTCTGTGATTTTCAAGCTTTAGTATTGCTAATGACACTGATATCTTTGGACTATAGGGACTATGAGAAAGCTGGACTTTATTACATGGCATCTGTCAAGGAAGTCAACAAGCCCCATGAATTTGTGTTTCCTTACTATGGTCATTCGCACAGGCTTATTTGAGAATTTATAGTTTATTTAACGTTATTTTATGCCTTCATTATGATTAAAAGTTTACTTAGCATACCTAGGAATAGGATTCCAACACCATTGAACTCGTAAATATCTATTGCTTTTATCTAAAAGGAAGTACAGGATCAATTGCTTTTTTTCCTCTAGGTTGAGGCAATTTTGTTTTGACTTTAAAATATGACCTAGGGTTGTAAAATTGAATGTTATATGGAATTTAGGAGGTAAGGGTATTCAAGGAATATAATTAGGGGGAATTAAGATATCTAACTCGCATGGTTTGCCAATGCCTTACACAATGTCCTTGCCAATGAAGAGATAAAATATGTGAGGATTTGAAAAAGAGTGGATGAACATAATAGCGGAGACAGTGTTAGATGTAGTGATTGAGGACATGGAGAAGGGGCGCAAATAACCAAGTGAGGACATAAATTTGCTTCACAGGGCTCTTGTGACCGAGGAATGGAACTAAGGATTGTTGCACAATGCATTTTTATTTTATGGCTTAGGTAGTTTTGTCAAAAGGGATCTGTTAAAACACCTTTAGCAAAACAAAGTCCAAAAATCAAATGACTGTTTACTACTAGTTTGTTACTAGGGCTTCAAATAAAAGACATCTCCAACAAGGAGTTTGTGATGCCAAAACATCAGGTGAGAAGATTTTTTTAGCATGTCGTGAATGTCTCTACTTGCTTGTTCTGCTTTGTAGAATCAAAAGGTTTGGGAAGACTGTACTTGGTTTGGACAGTCAAAAGACATTAACATCTGTTACTTAATGGGCTTCCTATGGAGGACCAAAAATGCTCATACCTTATTGCTATTTTGTTCCCTCAACGTGCAATGTGGTGAGTTTGGAATTGGAAGGGACAATTGTGATGGGAGGTGTCCAGGTTGGGGCAAGTATAATGATACGAAATGGGTGTTTTGTGGATTGTCAGGGGGCTTAAAACACTATTGTTATGTTATCATTTGTGGACAAGATATCTTTCTATGTAGTTTCAGGGAATAGCATGGTTCTTCTTGTTTTTGGGCTTGACCAGGACTTGAAGATGGGCTTATGGGTCAAACTCTTTGAAAATTCTAGACTGTCTCACATGTTGGTTTTGTGCAATGTGGATTCTGTGCTGCACAACAATTCAAAAGAGCGGCTGCAACGCTCTACGAGTCCAGAACCATATATGGACTTGGAGGTTACTTGGCCTAATAGTCCAAGACATCGTCATATTTAGTGGAGAAAGTCCTAGGTTGTTATCAAATATGTTAATATTAATAGAACTGAAAACTTTACCTTTTTTACAATAGCGAAAGGAGGGGATGTGTCTCCTCCCTTGGTCTCTGGAAAGGAGACAGAAGAGAAGAAAATGACCTTTGCACAAGTTCTTTTTGGGGGCTTAGCATCTTTTGATAGTTAATCCAATATCTAGTAAGAAAGGTCAAGTCTGCTGAACGAAGCAAGGAAACATTATTGTTTTCAGAATTTTGTGTTATCCTCGTGCCTTTGTATTGATCCTTGAGGACAAAGATCAATTTTCAAGGGAGAGTAATTTGGTATGGGAATCTAGGAAGTAAAGCTGTTTAGGGAATTTTAATCAGGGTAATTAGGATATTCGACCACAAACTCTATGCTATAAGAAGGGGTGTGGCATGTGTTAACAGTGGGAAATTGAATTAGTGTTATGGTTTATTGGATCTTTGAGATTTTTGCCATGGATCACAAAATTTATCATTTCTAAGTAGTGAATCCAGTGATTGTCTTGCATGATGTGACTAGGCCGTTTACTAGAATCTTGATTACTTTTAGGTGGCCTGATGTTATTAGTTATGTCTTATGTTCTTTTCATGATATGTATTCTTAATAGCATCTCAATATACTTTCATAGGGTGATAGAATCTCTTTTTACTGGCAAGGCAAAAGATTCAAGCAAAAGGGAAGTTGCTTTTTAGTAACCAGGATGTTGACCATACTATTTTGGAGAAAGAGCAGAAAGCTAGTATTATTTAGGATGTTTCAGACCTACATGTAGTCAAAAGGGTATTTTGGGTACTGTGTGCATCACTTTTGATTTATACTGGGCCGTTGGTTTATCTGAGGGAGGCAAGAATCATTTTGTAAACTTGAGTTTGGTGAGGAGAGTGCTGGCCTCTCAAATCCTAGGTTAGGGTGGAGGAAGAGAGTTGTTCTTCATCATTTATCTTTATGTTTTAGAGAGCTTCCTTACTGTTGTGACTTCTTTCCCTTCTTGAGGGAGATTATTGTTATTTAATAGGGTTTCATGTTGTTTTTCAACTGTTTTATCTTGGTCCATATCATCGGGTGATTTATGTTCCTCTCCTAACTTTTTGTCCTAATTTCTTTTACTTCGTTGCAGGGTTGGGACAAGTGCAACTAAAATTGGGAGATTTTAGAAGTGCGCTTTCAAATTTTGAAAAGGTTTTGGAGGTGTACCCGGTATTGTGAGACATTAAAAGTAAGTGCTCAGATTTCTGAATTCTTGGTGTAATTTTAAGTGGAAGATAGGAAAATAAATGTTTATTTTGTGCATGACTTGCAAGGTTAGATTACAGCAAATGACAATCCGTAAAGTCATTAAGTGTCCAACTAGTCTGGTCATCACCTGCCATGTGGTCACTGGAAATTTTGTGGTGATGAGGTCATGTAAAACCTTTGTGCATGCAAATACTAAACTTTTAATTGGAATTTCTGTTTGCTGAAAATGATCTGTAAAACTCTGCAATCGGTGAATCTTTCACCCATGATTTGTACATTAGGGTACTGATGGTTTAGCAAAAGAGATTGATGATTATACTGTAATTTGTTATGTCTCAAGCAAAATCTGTCAGAAGTACAAGCTTCCCCCTCCCTCTCAAGAAAGTTTATTCAATTGGATAGAGAAAAGTACATAAAAGGGGGCACAAAATCCTCTAGTATCAAAAGATAAAAGACAATGGAAAATTACAGGGTATGTAACTAGACGAGCTTTCCAAGTTCTTTGCAAATCCAAGGGACACTGCCTAGAAAGCGCATTCACTTAGCCCCACAATGAAGCCATAAAGGCAATCTATTTCCGAAGAAAATGGGAAGGAAGACACTTCTGGTTAAAGATGCACATTCTGCTATAACCAAATGCCCCACCCTGTCCCCCTCAGAAATTTTCCCTTATTGCTGCTAAGAAATTACTGTCATTTTTTTAACTTAACTATTACGTCACATTTCTTATTGAGCAGGACCTTTTGTCTAATAATTTATACAAAAATTTGGTTGTTGATAAAATGTAATGGCATCATGTAATCCTTATAGTTGACTCTGCCTATTGGGATAAGGCTAATTCTTCTTGTTGTCAAACTATTATGTCACATTTCTTATTTTCGTAATTTCTCTTTTCTTACAGTCAGTGGGGCATATATATGTTCAGCTTGGCCAGGCCGATAAGGGCCAGGAATTTTTGAGGAAAGCTACAAAAATAGATCCACGTGATGCTCAGGTGAAAATCTATGGTGTTAACATTTTTTTTTAATTTTTAATTTTTAATACAACTTTCCTTGCAAAGATTTAATTTAAAATTCCTGTTGATCTTCCACCTTCTGTCACATGCATGGCCTTCTTGAAGCGCTGCCTTTGTGCTAAAGGATGTCTTGAAGGTTTCTACTTGTCATGCCATTTGCTTGACCACATGAGGATATAGAATTAATAATCTATTATTTTAACTTCTATTTTAACCTTCTCCTTTCCGTCATTAACTATTAAGTGACCTTATGACCTTTAATTGAATATAATCACAACAGCATAGTTGCCCAAAAGTGTCCTATCTTCTAAATCTAGCAATATTTGGCACATGGTCTGATGAAGTTACTAGTGTTGATGCACATTCTTGTCCTAATCATGTCTTCGTGTCATAAAGTTTTTAGAAAATTTGCAAAATCATCCTTGGAACATTTTATTAATAATTGAAGGTTCCGAAATGAAATTAAATGTGGTGTGTTATTAGAGTTCTCTTCATGACAACACACACACACACTAATTGGGGAACAATCAAGGTAAATACAACAACAACAACAAAGCTTTATCCCACTAGGTGGGGTCGGCTACATGGATCGCACGACGTCATGGAGCCCTATCCAAAGCCGAATCTTTGGATATATTGTTAATTGAAAGATCTCGCTCAATGACATCATTAAGTGTTGTCTTGGGCCTTTCTCTACTCTTTTTTAAAGGACTCTATACTGTTTGATCAATTCTTCTCATTGGTGCGTTCCAAGGCTTTCTTTGCACGTGACCAAATCATTTCAATCGGTTTTCTATTGTTTTCTCCTCAATGAGCAGTTAGCTGCCTAGCATGAGTAGCCTGGCTTGCTCATGCGGTGCCTTGGAAATAAAGTAACTAGGGAATGAATGTACTGATCTTTACGGTGAACTTTACTATTATAATCTATAGGCCACTTAGCTAAATGAAATCTTGAGTATTGACTGTTGTGTGAGTCTCGACCAATGTGTAACTGCCGTTGAAAGGCTATAAGGCTATAAGCAACGGCATTCTCATGCTGACAGGATTCAAGCTTGCTTGTGTGTATGCGCTTGTTGTAAGTAGATGTGAAGGTGCCTAAGGAACTGCCCTAACCCAAACCTGTATTCTACCACATACAAACAAATGTGGGAAAGGGAGAAATACTACGCAAGAATTGAAGGACAACTGGAAATAATCCGTTTAAAAAGTATTATAAGAAATACAATGTTGCTACAAATAGTCATGTCTTTGTCCACTCTTAAAGCTGAAAGGGCTTTTGCATGAGGGGCCATGTCCATAGTTATTGTTAGCACCAGTGTGTAGCGCCAAATTCCATGAGATTCATTGCACTGATTCTTTGACATCCCTGAGACCAAAGTTTATACGACAAGAATTTGCTATTCTCTAACTCTTGGCTTCTCTCTCTCTAAAATTTTCTAGCTCTTGGTTTAATTTTGTATTTTCTTTAAACTGTATTCAGGCATTTCTGGAACTGGGAGAATTATTGATTTCGTCTGACACAGGAGCTGCTCTGGATGCTTTCAAAACTGTAAGAGGCTAAAATCTTTTGTGGTCTGCAAATGTTATCTTCATATTTGATGAAGGACTTTGTTGTTGAAGTCTCAATATATTTATTATAATTGGGATTTTGAAAATCCGTTACAGGCACGTACACTTTTTAAGAAGGGAGGTCAAGAAGTACCAATTGAATTACTCAATAATATTGGCGTCCTTCAGTTTGAAAGGGGGGATTTTCAGGTTTGTTCTTCTCTTGGAAGTCCGACATTCTATTGTTATGATCCTGTTTAAAAAATCCCTTTCATCTCTATATTATTTCAGCTTGCTCAACAAACTTTTGAAGAGGCTCTAGGTGATGGAATATGGCTCTCTTTCATTAATGATGAAAAGAAGTCATTTGTTGATGCTGCTGCATCCATTCTGCAATTCAAGGAGATGCAATTATTTCATGACCTTGAAAGTAACGGTCACCATGTGGAAGTACCATGGGACAAAGTCACAGTACTCTTTAACCTGGCCAGATTACTTGAGTTGCTGAACAAATCTGGAGCTGCAAGTATACTGTATCGCCTGATCTTGTTTAAGGTATATTTGTATTCATTACAGCAAAAATTTGTTTGTCAACATGCATATATCTATGTGGTTCAGTAAAGACCTGCTGCAAGCGTATTGAATGCTAAATACTACATTAAAAAAATTTAAGTGTTCCAAATGCCATCTGATGGTGTGTTTGAAATGTCAGATTGCTTCGGGCAAAATATGTACTGTGATGCTAGTTGTTAATGTTCTGACCTCTTCTGTCACTGCCTGGAATTGATTGTTTGTGCCTCTCTTGACAACCACAACTTCAACCTGTATTTCATTTATTATTTGTCAAGAGATTATAATAAGACTATTCACAGGCCTTTATTTTTAGTTTAAGCTTTTGAGTCAAGTTATTAGAGCTTTTATAATCAGTTGTAGATTATAATTGATTTTACATGGTTAGAGTTGATTATAATTGATGGAAAATAGTCATGGAGAATTTTCTGTAATTATTAGTTGTCAATACATTGTCTCGTATCTTCACTATAAATAAGAAGCTTGTGCGGATAGGTATTCACTGTCAACAATTACCATTCTCCTCTTGCTCTATTTCTCTTCTTTCTTTCTAGAAACTTTGAATTCTGACGTCAAGCTACTGTACGCATAGCTTCTTATCCTGTCTCTCGTGAGAGGACTAAACACATTGAAATTAATTTTCATTTTGAAGATTGGCTGAGTAATTGAAAAATTTATTTGTAATCTGAATTGGTACATTTGCAGCTAGGGTTTAGTCAGTGCTTTGGAAAATCGCAGTGAATTTCAAATCTATCTTTAGCAAACTAAAATAAAATTCTGGTGTATCTAAACTGAATAGATAAAACCAAAAGCAAAAAACAAATGAGTGAATGACATCTAATTAAAATTAAAAATAAATCAAGATTACAGCTTAGCTAGTTTGCTTTAATTGGGCTGGGCCATTGCACGCATATTCTTCAAGACTCCCCCTTAAGCTAGAGATTCGATATTGATAATTCCCCGCTTACTCCTTTGGGCTTCAAACTTTGCTCTTGCCAATGTCTTGATCAATAGGCCAGGGATGTATGGGATTTTTAAAAGTTCCAGTGGTAGCCATATTATCACAAAAGACTTGCATTGGCACTTAAACATTTATTTCCAACGCCTTGAGCGACCTGTTCAGCCATATTCCCTCACATATTTCATGGCTCTTGAAATTTTGCTTCTGCACTACTATGTGATACTGAGCTTGGGGCTTCTAATGTTTTTTTTTAATGCCCAGCATCCTAAATGCTCCTTTCCTTTTCTTTTGATCATTAAATTCTATATAAAATGAGTGATGTTTTGACATCTTACCGTGATAAATGGTGCAGACAAGAGTGTTCATGGATGGGACGAGACTGAGGCAACCCCGTCTTGATTCCGTCCTGGTGAATGGGGACGGGATTTTGTCCCATGTCCCTTCCTGTCCCGAAGACCGGGACATCCCGCCCTTTTTTTTTTTCCTTTTTTTGAGTGAAAATTTAAAAAAAAAAACTTGATTTTGCTCTCCAATTTGCAATCACTCATGTTCACCCTTAGTCTTTACACAACAAAATCTCAAAATAAGATAATATTCTAATCATAAAAGAGCACAATATTCTCATTGCATCATAATTCTGCGTATGTGATTTCAAAATATAATCTCCATTTCAAGACATAATCAAAGCCAAAGAATAAAATGGTGATATTTTATTCAAGAATTATTAAGCCATTAACATTTGATATACTAAGTCAGAGAAGTATGGAGCGTGTCTTGTTTTGGGGACATCCAATTCTTCTCTGGTAAGTTCTTCTTTGGAGTTTGTTTGTAAATTTTATACAGAAAATAAATAATTAAAACCTGCTTGCATTTATGTGTTGATTTTTAGAATGCAATTCTTCTTCTCTAATATTATGAGTGATCAAGATATGTGCACATCATATGAATTTCGAAAAGGGTTTATATTCACCGTGAATATGAAAAAATTTACAATAGAGATTTGAGAAATTCATAAGTTAAAGTGATTAAAGAAGTATAATATTATAAATAAACACACACAGTATATGTAAATGCCCAAGGTATAAAACATTAGAAATAATAGATTTGGGGTTTCTTTTTGATAATATAATATTATAAATGTGTTTAGAAATAAACTAATGAAATTTAATAAATGTATATATCTCAGATGGGACTAGGACACCTTGTCTCGCGTCTCGTCTTGTCCCAATGTGGATTTTGTCCCGTCCCAAACTTGATATGATTGGGACAAGGACGGGACACTATTGAACACCCCTAGGTGCAGTTTTGAACTTTCTTACAATTTTCCAAAGAAATGCTCTAAAAATGTATGGTTTTGATATCAAAATGTCAATCGTTTAATATAGAATCTAATGATCAAAGAAACGTCTGGGAGATTGGGGCAGTACAAAGGGCATTAGAGGGAGACACATTAGAGGCCCCCAGCCCATGTAATGCCATTAACTGTTTGTGCTTCTTCAAGTTGCCAAGTTATTGCAAACAAAGGTACAATAACATGTAGATGACCTCCTGTTTGTTAGTGACTAAACCTACCCAGTTAACATCGAAGCATACTGCAACTCATTTGTGTCCCCCTTTTAAAATAGTGACTCTTAATACAACATGTTTTATCCTACTAGATGTGATTAGTTACATAGATTGCATGGCATTATTGTGCTTTATTAATAACCAAATGTTTGGATAGATTGTTAAACAAAAGTTCTTGTTCAATAATTTCATTGAATATTCTCTTTGGTCTTCCTCTACCCCTTTTCAGAGAACTCAATATTGTCTTATCTGCTCTCCCCATTGGTGCCTCTAATAGTCTTCTTTGTACATGTCCAAATTAATGCAAACGATTTTCTACTGTTGTCTCTTTAATAGGTGCCATGCCTACTCTTATTCTTATATGATCATTCTGAATCTTCTTTTTTTTCTTGTATGGTTACACATCCATCTCAACATCATCTCTACTAGCCCAACTTTATTCTCTTATTGTCTTTTTAAAGCCCAGCATTCATTGCCATACAGCATTGTTGCATAAAACTTCCCTTTTAAGTTTATTAGCTACATTCCTATCACAGATAACTCCCATAGCCTTTCTTAAACAATTTGTTCTTTACGTACTGCATAAAATTTTCTCTCTTGCTGATTTCTTATTTATTTATTTTTCTCTCTCCCCAGTATCCAGACTATATTGATGCCTATTTGAGGCTAGCTGCTATCGCGAAGGCTCGGAATAACATCCTCCTAAGCATTGAATTGGTGACTGCTATCCCCATGGTCTTATCAGTCTTCCTTTTTTAAGTTATATAACCTTTTTTGTGTCAATCACCTCGCTCTGTAGGTTAATGATGCCTTGAAGGTCAATGAAAAATGTCCAAATGCTTTGTCTATGCTTGGTGAGTTGGAGTTAAGAAATGATGATTGGGTGAAGGCAAAAGAAACCCTTCGGGCAGCTAGTGATGCAACTGATGGAAAAGACTCCTATGCTACTCTTTCCCTGGTATGTCTATTATTTCATGTGCAATGTGCTTCATGATTTCTTTATTCCAAATTCCTGCAAACTGTGTTTCTTCATCATTAGGTTATGCTATTAATGGTTGAAACTGAATTACAATTGCTAGGACTAAAATATGGTTATACATGTGGCTGCTTTAGATGTTGCTTTTCCCACTGTAGAATCGAATAGCTTTTGTTCTTAATTGTGTTACTTGTTTGATGTGAATAGGGAAACTGGAACTACTTTGCAGCAGTTCGCAATGAGAAGAGAAATCCAAAGCTGGAAGCTACTCATTTGGAAAAGGCCAAGGAACTTTATACCAGAGTATGACTCTTTCATCTTTCTAACTGACCCTTTAAGAGCTATTCTCTGCAATGCCTGAGGTCATGGTTTTCTCAACTTTTGTTCTCTAGGGTGATATCTGATTCCTTTGATATTTGTATTTCGTCTACTTAATGTACGTTAAATTGAAAACAAATAGGGGGAAAGAATATGAAGTGTTGTATTTTTCCTTCAACTAGAGGATTTTCTAGTTGCCTCTACATGTATTTAGTAGTTACCCTACAGCATGAGGAAGAGTATGTAAAACATACTTGTTTGAGAGAAAAATCGGAAAAGAATATGGAATCTCAATTAGATTGGGTGTCTTTTCTGGAGTCAAACCTACTCATTCATGTACTTTCATTACTGTGTATTAACACTGTCCTGACAACGATCGTTTTGTTAATTTTTTTCCCTGATTTAAAAAAAAAATTGTAGGTTTTAATACAGCATTCTGCTAATTTGTATGCTGCCAATGGTGCTGGGGTAGTCTTAGCAGAAAAAGGTCACTTTGATGTTTCAAAGGATATCTTCACACAGGTCCTTTGATATGTTACTAATCTTTGGGCCATGAATATATAAACTTTGAAGTTTCAACTGCTAATTATTTCCTTAAATTTTTGTAGGTTCAAGAAGCTGCAAGTGGGAGTGTTTTTGTGCAGATGCCTGATGTGTGGATAAACTTGGCCCATGTGTATTTTGCTCAGGGCAATTTTGCCTTGGCGGTGAAAATGGTTAGCGACTCAGCATGTCCTCTATTCACTCTATTCTTTTGTATCTCCTGAAGTCCTTTTACTGTGGAAATTATATGCTAATTACCCTTGGTTCATGCAGTACCAGAACTGCTTGCGGAAGTTCTATCATAACACAGATTCACAAATACTTCTATACCTAGCTCGTACCCATTATGAAGCTGAACAGTGGCAAGACTGTATAAAAACTCTATTGAGAGCTATCCATTTGGCACCCTCAAATTATACACTAAGATTTGATGCTGGTGTTGCGATGCAAAAGTTTTCAGCATCAACGCTACAAAAGGCTAAGAGGACTGCAGATGAGGTTTTTTTCTTAGATCCCTTGAATATTTTGGTGAAAGCTGATCATGTAGCATTCGGTTCTCCAACCTCAATTGTGGCAGTGTTCTTTAAAGGCAAAAAAAAGAAAAAAAAAATGTAGTCAGCTGTGTCTTAAGTATCAGCTCAATTGCGCTATGTCAGTTATTATTTCTGTTCAAGTCATTATCTATGGTCTAGTATTGAGGGATTTTGAGAGGGCATTGATTTAAAGATTTCTATCTTATTGTGTTATGCCTAGTATTTTAGAAATATGTTCTTGATTGAGATTTGAGAGAGTTTGCGCATTAGCATCTTAATCTGTTGCATTATTTTGGTGTGGTTTCCAGCTTATTTCTGAGGCTAGGCTTCATGGGTTGTTAATTTGATTTATTCCTCTAAGTTCCTTGTACCTTTGTTGGCAGATCACGCTGAAGTAGAATCTACTTTGGTCACTTGATGTTCTGCTCTCTATTTGACATGTGTTTCTTACTGTTAGGTGCGAGCAACTGTTGCAGAGCTGCAAAATGCGGTCCGTATATTTAGTCAGTTGTCTGCGGCTTCCAACCTGCACATTCATGGGTTTGATGAGAAGAAAATAGAAACTCATGTTGGTTACTGCAACCACTTACTTTCAGCTGCAAAAGTTCACCTTGAAGCAGCTGAGCGTGAGGAGCAGCAGATGCGACAGAGACAAGAACTTGCTCGTCAGGTTGCGTTGGCTGAGGAAGCCCGGCGAAAGGCTGAAGAACAAAGGAAATATCAGGTTTTCTTTTCATGATTGCTTAGCACCTGCTGCATGCTTACTAGTTGATATCTAAATGTTCAAATTGTAGATGACTTTTGCTGACTTTTGTTTGTAAACAGCTGGAAAGGAGAAAGCAAGAGGATGAACTAAAACGAGTACAGCAACAAGAGGAACATTTTAAGCGTGTAAAGGTAAGAATCCAAGCTGAATAGTCTTCTTTTTGTTTTGCATTTGGCTTAGATTCTTGGTATCTTAGCGAGGTTGTCTTGAACAATGCAGAATAAGAGATGGTTTGGCATTATATGATTGTCTTCATGGAACATGTTGGGAAAAATACTCCACTGAGCGACATTTTGGAATTATAATTTTCTGGGTAACAGCACAAGGACATTTAGGACTAGATCTTGTGTGGTGGCTAAAAGGTTCCGCTTGCTGCATAAGGCGTTTATCTAGTTTCTAGGGATCCCTTAGTATTAACAAAATCTTTCCCGACAACAGTGCATTCTGCACCTGAAAGGTAGATTATATATAAATACAACTTGATAAAGAGAACAAATGATTCTGTAAAGCGCGTTATCTGACATTTGTAATGCAACAAGTTAATGTTGCTGACTGAGTAACCAATTCAAATAAGCTTTATGTTCCTGTATGTCACATTACATGTCTAATATATTAACATAGGTATGGTTGCCAAATGCATCCATTTCCCTTCATGGGGGATTGGAATGGCTTTTGTGAATGTTGTTTGCTCAAATAGAGATCGTGGTTATGCTGCAAAATGTTCTTTAAAAGCTTTGAGTTTCTCTCTGCATTTCAGGAGCAATGGAAGAGCAGCACACATTCTTCAAAACGGAGAGAAAGGTCTGATGATGAGGATGGTGGTCCTAATGAGAAGCGGAGAAGAAAGGGTGGAAAGAGGAGAAAGAAGGATAAGCATTCAAAGTCACACTATGACACAGAGGAAATAGGTGAAATGATTGATGAACAGGAAAATGAATTCGAAGACGCTGACATAAACTACAGAGAGCCTGATGCTCAGATAAATGATGATGATGGTGCTGAGGAGAATGCCCAGGGTCTTCTTGCGGCAGCTGGGCTTGAAGACTCTGATGTAGATGATAGGACGGTAATGAATCGTTGAAACTATCTACATTTACTGCTCATTTTTATCCTCAGGTTTTGTGCATCTCAATTTTTCCTTTTCTAAACCATAAGAGATACGTGGCTTTAGAATCAGGAGTAGCTCCATTTGGATATGATCTTATTATCAACGTCTAACAATGGGTTGATTCTAAATAAACCTTGTGTCTGGAGAATGGATGCCTGATAGGTGTCCATTACTCTTATTTTGTCTACCACTGACCTGAATTTGTTGTTCACTTTTCTCCTGACTGAAGTACTGCCTACTCCTTTTTGTTTGAAGGCTGCACCTTCAACTATTAGTCGACGGAGGCAAGCTTTATCAGATTCTGATGATGACGATGAGCCATTACAGAGACATTCCAGTCCCATAGGAGAAAATTCTGCTTATCTGCAGGACAGTGATGGAGAAGTCAAGGATAGGGGCAGGACCAATGAAGATTTTGCCAGTGATGATGAGAAGGAGAATTGAGTTTCCATCTGCAGGGTTGATATGTTTACAGTCTTGGTCCATCGGGTCATGTGGAGATTTTCTGGGGTTCTGAAAATCGTCTACACAAATATGCGATGCATCCCATTTTCTGGTATATATACTTTGAAAGGTTTTATTTTTGTGTAAATCAACTTTATCAATCAATATCAGTTCCCTTTTCAGTTCATCAATTTCGAAAGTATAATCTTAACAGTTATTTCTTCAGCATGAGTATGCCAGGGAGGTCTGACATAAGACGCCCGTACTTTTAAGTGTCCAAAAATAAATAAATAAATAACCAGATGGGATATCGGATGTCCTCCTTTCCCGTTAGTACTGTGGAAATCTAACCTGGGAAGGGAAAGGAAAAGGGAAGCAATCTAATCGTTTCAGTGGTTCGGTGTGCAGGAAGCCAAAATCCCTTATGATTATGGAGAGTGGCTTCCTCCCTTAATGCGACGGAATCTCGCTGGTTTTCTTGGATTCAAGGTTAGCGTCCAATTTGCCCTGACCATAACAATGGCAACCCATCACAATGGAAAGGAAGGGGCCTCCTTTGTCACATCTCTTGTTGAATGATGATTTGCTGCTCTCTGGTAACACAGCAAGGAGTCTAGGTTGCCACTGCAAAGAGTTTTTTTTTTTACGTAGTAAATTATCCGGTATTTGGAATCAATTTTACTTTAACTATAGGGATTTGGATTGATTACCATAAGTATTGCAAAGTTTTATCGCCAACTATCTAACACAATTACCATCTCAGAACTCAAATTCGAGATCTGTAATGATCTGATACAACCCTTACCATTTGAACCAAGAGTGGTTCTGCACGAGTTTTCTTTTTGCTAGGGGTATGAGACAAGTTACAATGAGACTTTCTTCCTACCATGCGGTACGGGTATAAGGCAAGTTACAATGAGATTTGATTCCTATCTAAACACTTTCTGAGTTATAATCAAAATCTGTTAACACCAGCTTATGAATTACGAAATATGGTCAATTGGTCATTGGGAGTAATGTTAATGGGTGTTGGACACGGTTCATATACTAAAAAACTCCCTTTAAATTATATGTAAACTCATATATTATAAAATATGTTCAAGTATATATTATTTACTTATAAGATAAAATAAAATTAAAAATTGAAATTGATTATTTACACATTAACTTGTATTTTTTTAGTGATTTATGCATGAATAAATGATTATGATAACAATCATTCAAATATAATTTGAACCATATCATTTAAAAAAAGAACACCATCTAATTTTTTTTATAACAAAACCTGTTTTACTCAAAATTATAATTTTTAATTTATTTTGTTTAAGATTTATTCTCTTGTTGCTAATTCAAACACATACATGCTTCAAAGTCACATTGCTATTAGCAACATTAATGGATGGGTTAAGGTGCGGATTTAACAACCATGTTCTATAAAAAAGACAGCTGGCACCATTTACTTTTGAAGGGTACTAAAGTAGACACAAACATTAAAAAAGAGAGCTTTTTAACCACAGCCGTTGAAAGGCCTAACGTTGACGGTTACAAGGATGGGGGTGAGAAAAATTTGATCTAAAATGATGAAGTGGCAAGGAGTAAATAGTGAAGTGGCAGAAAGAAAATGGTGATGTGGCTGAGACTAAGGTGATGTGGCTGAGACCTAAAAATTGGATTAAGGGTGAGGCGTGAAATCAAACATTAAGAGTAGGCGGCAAAGCATCGATGGGGTAAGGAGAGAATGAGAAAGCTAAGAATTGAGATTCTTGTAGGGGTCTGAATTGGGAAACTGAAAACGTGAGAAATCAAGATAGAGGGTTAGCAAAGTGTGGTCCATCGAAGTGTATGTGATCGAAAATTCTTAAAGGATTACGGATGAGGGAACAACAGATTCTTCACAGGTAAGCATCGATTTAGACAGAAAGTTGTATTTTTAAGTTGAATAGTGAAATGGCATTGAAGCCCTTAATAAATTTGGGGATTTACTTGTTGCAGTGCGAATGGCGACAAACGAGGGTGATAATGTTCCTGTCAAACGGGGCAATGTTGACGCAAATGGACAAGACGACACGAAGGCTAAGAAGGACGAGACATTGGAAGAGAAGCATGTGAGGCTACTTAAAAAGGTGAGTCAAATGTTTGATTTGGCAAAACGAAGTGTGCAAAGGATGAAGGAAAAATTGAGTGAGGGGCATGGAAGCATAGGTGAGTGGGTAAAAAGAAGTAGGGAAAATGAGAGATGGGTCTAGGCCAATCAAGATGAGAGAGAGGTAGGGGGCAATGAAAATGACAAAGAGGAATAGGGCAATGAAAATGATAGAGATCCAGAACAAGAGGTGATTGAGTGTGTAGATGTAGATGGTTTAGAAGAGATAGATGATGATGGAATTGAAGATTTACCTGAACATAGGGAGGAAGGGGGAGATAGTGAGGATGACGTTGTTGGAGAAATTGACAAAGGGAAAAGAGTATTGGTTATGGATGAGGATGAGGATGAGGATGAGGATAAAAGTGAGGAAGGGGGAGATAGTGAGGATGAAGAAGGTTCTGATAGCGAGGATTCAAATTATGTTGGAAATAGTGCCAGCTCTGACACTGAGGAGAGTTTGGTGGATGATTTTGAAGTATTTGAAAATAGTGAAGAGGAAGATGAGGATATGGGCCTTAATGAAGATTGTGAGCCTCCAGATGAAAGCGTTGGGCTTAGCGTGTTAGAGGGCTTGGGAGACCGGCCTTTCTTTATGTGAGGCATGACTTTCTTAGACCTAAATGAGCTCAGGAGCGCCATAGACAGCTATGCTATTTCGAAAGGGGTGAATATCAAAATTATTAGAAGTGAGAAAAGGTTATTAAAGGCAATATGTGAAGAGGGCTGCCCATTCACCTTATATGCATCGAGAGATGGGAATAATGTGGGCTACAAGGTGAAGACATTGTGCAATGAGCACTGGTGTGGTAGGGTTTTCAAGAACCCTAGGGCAAGTGTGAAGTGGCTAGCCAAGCACTTCAAGGAGAAAATACAGGAGAGACTTAATTACAGCATATGTGAAATGAAGAATGATGTTGAGCGTGAGTTGAAGGTCCACATGAGCTTACATAAGTGCAAGAGGGCAAAGAAGAGAATAATACAACACATGGATGGGAGCTTCGTAGATGAATTCTCCAAGTTAGAAGCTTACTACAATGAACTGAAAGTGTCAGATCCTGGGTCAGATATTAGTGTGGAGATAAGTAACGAGGCTTTGGAACAAGGGAAAAGAGTTTTTAGAAGAATGTATTTGTGTTTTAATGCAGCAAAGGTATGATGTTTAGATTTCTGTCACATATGGTATAATCTGTTAATTTGTTGTTTTATATTTCAATTTGTCCTGACGAGTCAAAATTGTTGGTTTAGGTTGGTTGGAAAGTTAGGTGTAGACCATTGATTGGAGTTGATGGAACATTTCTGAAAGGTAAAGCTAGAGGGATTCTGTTAACTGCTGTTGGTTTAGATGCTAACGACTCATTGTACCCGTTAGCATTTGCTTTGGTTGATAAAGAGAATGGTGTGAATTGGAGTTGGTTCATTTAGTTGCTTAGGATATCACTTGATCTTCACAATGGTGGCAAAGTAACTTTCATGTCAGACATGTAGAAGGTATGATTAGTTACCTTTGCTAATTTACATATGACTTATGTGGTTTTAATGAGAGCATTTAATTGACTAGTTCTATACATGCAGGGATTACAACATGTTGTGACAGAGATACTCTCAAAGGCCGAGCATAGACTTTGTGCAAGGCATATTTATGCTAATTGGAGCAAAAGGTAGAGAGGGAACGAGATGAAGAAAAAAATTTTCTCTTGTGCTTGGAGTATGTTTGAAGAACAATTCAAAGACAATCTCAAAGCACTTAGAGCACTTAACAAAGAGGCAGCTAAAGCAATGGTGTCATACCCTACATCTGCTTGGGTAAGAACTCCTTTCAGTAATAGATGCTTGTCTTGGGTTGTAGACAACAATATGAGTGAGAGTTTAAATGCTTGGATTGATGAATATTGATATCTACCTGTTATTAGAATGTTTGATGGGATAAGGGTTAAGATGATGGAAAAATGGGCTGAGAGTAAGCAAAATGTGAGGAATTGGAAAGGCAACTATAGTCCAAAATGTCTGGACTTATTTGAAGCAAATAGGTTGTTGTCCTCTACGTGTAGAGTTTTTTTCAACGAGGATGAGCAATTTGAGGTGACTGAGGGACAAGATAGGCACACGGTATGTCTCACTAGGAAAGTGTGCACGTGCAGGGCATGGGATTTAACTGGAATCCCATGCCAACATGCTATTCATGCTATGTATTATTGTAAACTAGAGCCCCTCACCCATATCTCACGCTATTACCACAAGGACACCTACATTGCTAGTTATAGGACAAAGTTTGCACCTGTGAGGGGCAAACAATTCTGGGATACAGAACAGTTTATCCCTATGCTACCACCACCTGAGCGCACATTGTCTGGACGACTAAGGAAAAAAAAAGAATCAGGACAGAAGAAGTAACAAGAAGGACAAATGTTGCCTCTAGGAAAGTTGCCCAAGCTACCTCAAGTAAAGTTGGCATGAGCAATGGTTCAGAAACACCACTTGTTGAAAGAGTAAGCAAACGGGGACAAGTCAACAAATGTGGCTTCTGTAGGAAAGTTGGGCACAATAGAAGCACTTGCACAGAGGTAACTTGTGCCAATTTCTTTATATTAATTTATTACAATAACTATAAGCTAACTTTTCATTTCTTTCTAGGCACCTCCCTCAAATAAGCCTCGACCTGGTAGAAGGAGGAAAACAGCCAACCAAGGCACAATGCAGTAACCATCCAATCCTACTTCACCTTCACAGCAACCACATAGTCCACCTACACAGCAACCACCCCCTCCACCTTCACAGCAACCACTCAATCCCACTTTACCCTCCCAATAGTCGAAAAATCATCCTCCATCGACGCAACAACCACCAAACCTTCCAAACACATAGCAAGAAAGAGGGCTGTCTACAAACCCAGAGTTGAGTGTGGAATGGGTATAAGAATTGATGAGGGAACTGGGAGAATCGTCTACAATGTAAGTATTACTGGACACTAGTCTCTTCCATTTTAATTCATGCAAACTTACCGTCGTTTAAGCAATGTCATTGACTTGTGCAGCCTGGAATGCGTTTTGAGGTGGTCATTGAGGAGGGTACTACACAGGAGTATATACAACACTACGCGGACCCTCAGAGTAAATTTCCAATCCCAAATGAGAAAGAACTTTGACTATCACGAGCTTTAAAATGCACTGCACCAAAGGGTTCCAGGAGGATACCATTCACTAGGCAAGGGACCACTGTTTCACAGCCATCAACACTACCATTTACACCTCCTGGGTTGATGTGGAAGGGCCAACGAAGCATTTCAAGTACCCATCTCCAACTGCAGAGCCAAACGATAAAGACAAGAAGTAAGACCAACTCTAAGAGCTCTGACATTTAGATTGCTTAGAAACATTTAAGACTATGCATTTGACTATTTTGTACTACGTATTTCATTACTTGGATTATGGTTACCTCACTGCCTTTTACATGGGATTATCACTTCTTAGGTCTATATTTTGGTGAACCAATGCTTAGTCTTTCAGATGGATGCCTTCTTATTTTGCGAGTCCTATGTGATGTAACTCTTTTAGCAACATTAGTGGCATGTACAAATGTCCATTATAATTAATAGGGGTGTTCAAGGCCGGCCCGTCCCGGTCGGCCCGTTCCGGTCCCGGTCTTATTGGGACGGGACGGATCCGTCCCGAAATTTTTCGGGACGGGACAAACCGGGACGGGACAAAAAAGGGACCGGGACGGGACGGGACACGGGACGGGGTCGTCCCGTCCCGGTTCCTTTTTTTAAAAAAAAAATTTTAATTTTTTTAATTTTTTATATAATATCATTTTTTTCATATTTTTTTCATATTTTTTAAGATTTGAGACTATTGTATGGAACTATGGATATATTTATTTAGAGTTTTTATATTTGTTAATGATTTGAGATTATTGATGATTAGAATTTTTAGCAAGTTTTTATTGTGTTAAAAGCTTTTGTTTAGAGTTTTTAATAACTATTATATGTAATATTTTGAGCTTTTGTTTAAGAGTGCCCAAACAAATAAAAAAGATGTTTTTATAAGATTTAAGCTCAAAAAAATATAATTAAAAAAATTAAATTTTTTTAAAAAAAATTAAAAAATAAAAAAAATAAAAAAAATAAAAAAAATTATTTCGGGACGTCCCGGTCCCGTCCCGTCCCGACCGGGACCAGGACAACCCCGGGACGGGCCGGGACACGGGACAGAAAATCTGTCCCGTTACTGTTCATCGGGACGGAACCGGGACGGGCCTGTCCCGGTCCCGATCCGTCCCGTGAACACCCCTAATAATTAATTAAGGTTGTTATCTTATGTTACATCTTCACTTCCTCATTATTAATTAGGTTACCTTTACATTTTATTTAATTCATATGTTCTTCTCTTCTATTATTTCAATTAACATTATTGCCATCAAAATTACCACCAAATACTCTTCCCTTGTTATATAATTGTTGGATCAGTAATTGCTTCACCACATGAATAATTTTTTCATCAAATATACCATGAAGTGGTCCATAATTGTTACAAAACAGCTATCATAACCCATATCTCCTGGCATACAAATATATTGCAATCAATTTCACACACTCCTACTTTGTCAAATACAAAACAACTACTGCAATTGATATCATTACAGACACTAACATTGCTCTTCTAAACTTCTTTTCCCTCTTCCTCACTTCCACATCATTCAGCTCGTTTCTGCGTTTAAGCTTCTTCAATTCACTATGAATTACATTAAGCTCTTCACTTAGTATCCGCCCATGCTCTCCTCTTTGGTTTCTGCTACTTTCATCATATAGTCTGTCAATATCATCTAATAGCTCCTTGATCACAGTGTTTGCCCTCTCACCAAAGTCCCTATCATGCCAAGAGAAATAGCCACATCCCCCATCCCGTCGTGTTCAATACCAACATTTCAATTACGGAACCAGGGAAGAAAATAGCATTTTTCATAGCAAGAAAACCACTTCATACCTGGTCACAATTTGGGCAGCCATAAAACCTCCTACCTGGGTTATTATCAGTCCACGCCATCCATTGGAGAGCTACCAACCCATGATGGCAATACCTCATCGGCGGTTCGTAGTTGTCCTTGCGACTAGGTTGCCTCAATAAAGCAACCCTTCTCCTGTATCTTGTCGTCGACGAGGACGATGATGATGCCATGAACTTCACTTTTAGACCTCACTTCGTGTACTTCCTGCGTCTTCGCCTTCTTTGATGGGTATAAATGTGGTTGCAGGGGAAGGCGTTCGGACATTAATAGAGTCATTGAACTCTCTACCTGCCATGTCTGAAATGTCCGAAGCTTAACACTTGCCAGGTGGAGAAAGATGTGGAACCCACTTACACAAAGTGGGTAGACGTTTGGGCCTTTCAACGGCTGTGGTTAAAAAGCACTCTTTTTTAATGTTTGTGTCTACTTTAGCACCCTTCAAAAGTAAATGGTGCCAGCTGTCCTTTTTGTAAAACATAGTTGTTAAATCCGCACCTTAACCCTTAATGGATTAATGAATTTGCTTTCCAAAGTATTGATGGTATATAAGGAATATTTGGTCCTTAATTGACATCTTCAAATTTTGTGATTGTTAATTATCATACTACCTCCGGTTCTAATTATAAGAGCAAGTTGACTAATTTGAGAAAATTAAGAAAATAAGTTAGGTTAGTTATTTGTAATAAATAGGTGTTGTCTTTCCTAAAATATCCTTACTAATCAAGTGTATTGGCTAGAACTACCATTATTAGGAGGACTATCTTCGAAAAAATACATAAATATAAAAGACAAAATGAATTGGGATCTTATATTTAAGATTGAAATAAAAATCAAATAAGGTCTTATATTAAAGACCGGAAGTAGTATTAATCTTACTAAAAAGAGGGACTCTAGCTGACCACCTTAGATGAAAGAGTTGGTGGTTGATGAAAGGTTGATGTCCACTGTTTGATATCTTGTACTCTTTCGGCTCTTGTCAATGTTTTTTTTTTTTTGGTATACAAGAAGGCAAAAAGCCTAAAATAGAAAACTAACTAGTAGGGGATTGCAATCCCAATAAATCTTTCTGCACTATAGTCCTCAAGTTAGGAGGAGCTGGGTCATAGATGGCCGTGCTAGTAAAACCCATATTGGCCAGAGCATCTGCAATGATATTACACTTCCTATGAGCATACTGGAGATGAACTTTTGTCAGTAAAGAAAGCAACCTCTTCACCTCTAGCAAAGTTGTCGAGCAAGTTGTAAAGTGAGAATTCCAATTTGTGAGGGAGTGAATTAAATTCTGGTTATCAGATTCCACTACAAGATTGTTGAATCCCATTTGAATTGTTAGATTGAGACCCTTTAACATTCACCATTCCTCAGCTTTGTAGGGAGAACAGACACCAAGATAATAAGAAAATCCCACAACCCAAGTGGCTATTGTCAATGTTGGTTGCGTATTTATTGAAAAAAAAAATTAAAAAAAAGACTTTAATAGTAACAACAACCCCCCCCCCCCCCAAAAAGAAAGACGCACACGCCCACAAAAAACGGAATACCATGCATCTCACTAATGGATTGTTAATGTTGTCACCTACGTACGTCTGAAGAGCTTCACATGTGAAATTTCAATCTTAATATTTTTTGTTAAAAATAGAACTTCCCCAGCTAGAATTTACTAATATGCGGTCTATTTTTATTTTAATTTATAACTTCCTAGCCAATATATTCAATGAATCTAAACAAAATACTATTTCCGGTTTTTAATATAAAAACTAATTGACTAATTTCAGTATATTAAATAAATTAATTAAATTAGTTATTTGTAATAAACATGTGTTATTTTTTTCTAAAATATCTTTGTTGATCATGTATATTAGCTAGAATTACTATTTGATAAAATATTTAACATATGCAACTACTACAAAGACTACCTTAAAAAAATAGATAAATATGAGAGACAAAATGAATAGGAGTCTTATATTTATAACCAAATTAAATGTCAAATTAGATTTTATATTAATGATATTGATATGAGGTAATATGAAACAAATATCAGCCCAGAAAGAGAAATAATTATTGCCAAATGCTCTAAATATATCTAATTTTTCATTTCCTCATACTTATTGTATTGGAGTATAATTATCTACGGAACTCTTAGTTTTATAAAAATATCTGGATAATTTAGTTGTAGATGACTATATTTTAGCTTTGGATGAATGTTCCTTGCGCTGCAGGGAAAAGTTGCATGAATTTACTATTTACCTTGAATTATGATCTCATTTGCTATTACTAGTGCCTAGCAGCAAAGTTGAGCTGTTGAGCATTGCAAGATTAATGATAACAAAATCAAAAGAAGTGAAAGATTGGCGACCCTACATATAAATAAGCGAATATTTTGAAAAAAAAATAAATATAAAAGACAAAATAGATTAGGATCTTTTATTTAAAACCAAATTAAAAGTTAAACCAGCTCTTATATTAAATATGAAAGTAATATTACCCACAATAGTGATTTTCTTGCTTGGTAGTTAATCTCCTGGTCTCCCCCCTTTTTTTGGTTTTTTTTCTAACACAACAAAATGACATATATTAAAAATAAAAAGTTATAACTTGCATTAAGTAACGCAAGACAAGGGGATGAATTACTCGTGTTACTAGAACCGTTACTTCTTATTTGTGTCAAAATATTCTCCCAAATATTAATATAATAATGCCTATTGATCTCATTTGGCAAAAAAATCCTATTCCTTATTCTTAGAAGTAAGGACCCTTTTCCTTTGGCTTAACGTGATACAGTTACACGTCAATAATTGATGATGGTGAATAATTTAGAATAGGTTAAGGAGCACATCTGTGTTCTAGGCAACATTGCCGTGGTGAATATGGTAGCCGTTTCTGTTTGAAAGGTCTTTTGCTCCCTTCTCTCTTTTTCCAGTTTTTATTCGGCTTTTGCTAACAAGGTCTCAAATGCCAACTCGCCATGTTGTTTGCCCAGTATTATCATGCCTTCAGAAGCAGAATATGTTTCCATGCACTTTTTTCAGGTTCTGGTTTCTCATTATGATAGATGGTGACTCTGGCATTTCGTTATTATTAAGGGGGTGTTTGGATAGAAACTAAACCATGGTTTCAAAAGTACTTTTACGGATTACGAAGTAAATATGTGGAGGAGGTTACCTCGTTTTGCGGAAAAGTGATTCTGAAACCTAGGTTTTGGTTTTGCCAAACACCCCCTAAATCAAATATTTTCCACCTATTTAAAAAGAGTTTTATAAATGTTAACAAAAATAAATCACTACTTAAAAAAAGATATATAATTTTAAAGAAAGGATAAAGGAAAACTAAATAATAAATGATAGAGTAAAATATATTGACTATCCCTTTATTTTACCTAAATTACAGAAACATTTCCTCTATTTTAAAAATGCATATAAACTTCTCTTAAAATTAAAATGTACGTTACATGAATCTTCCTTATATATTTGAAATTCTATTTCCATTCATTCAATCGTTAACCAAAATATCCCTCCTTAATATAAACATTATTTAAATGTTTATATATGTTAAAAAAATAATTTTTGATAAAATAAAAAAATAATATATATATGTATTTTCAAACTTCTTAATATGTTATAATTTTATAAATCATGACTATATTATAGAATTATAGAATTTTAATTTTTCATGACATATTAAAACTTATTTATTTAGGTTTTTTTAAATGGCTAAAAAATATTTAAATGCATATTTTTCATCATATAATATCAATTATGTGAGTTTGGGATGTTATATAAATAATTTAAATCTATAATTTAAAATTTTTTAAAAAAAATTTTGTTGCAAACATTTATAACGTATTTTATTGATTATATATTTATTTAAAAAATTAATCAAATTTTCATTCAATTTTTTATGGTTATATTAACTAAAGTACTTAATTTTTTGTCCCTATATGATAAAAATATTAAATAAATAACTATTTTTAAAAATAAAAAAATAAAAATAAAAAATTAAATAAATAACCTATTTTTAAAAATAAAAAAATAAAATTAAGGTAAATTTTTTTAAAAATTTTTGAAATGGTTTTAACCAAAATTTACGGATTTAGTATTATAAAGGATAAATCAGTAAATAAAAAGTAGTTCAACATAAATTTTAATTAATTTTTTTTTAAAAAAATTCAAAGCAGAATCAATGATTTGAATTTAAATATATATTTTTAAAAATATAAAAAAGACAGAGTATTTCACTCTAAATGATAATACAAGGTGAAATGCCTCAGCTGTATCGTACCGCGTACGTCAGAAATGGCGGGAAAGAGGCATACGGAGAGGTGTATGGGAGAAGCTTCCGCGCGTTCATTGAATCCTGAACCCTGAAGCCTAGATGAAAACTCGTCCCTCTTCGACTGCTCTGAATCATTACTAGTCTGCTCAGTGCTTACTCCTCTTTCCCTCTCCCCGCCGAATGGCTGACTCCAAAACTACCCCCAAGGCCTCCCACTCTAAACCCATTCCCCCCATCACTCCTTCCCATGCTCGCGAACCTTCTCCTTCTTGTTTACTACCACGCCCAAGCCCAACTCCCTCGGCCCCCGCCCGAAGGCGAAGCCTTCGTCTCCTCCTCGCCTCCCGGATCGATGTTGCTGCACGCCCCCCATGTGATTCTTCCCCACTCAGTAAAAATGGGGATTGCTCATTTCCCGAGGACCGTGAGTTCCAGAGGAAAATTTCTCGGGAGCTTAGTGCCCCCGGCGTGTCTCGCTTGGATGCTCAAGGCATGGGGTTGGACTCCAGCGGAAATGACATTAGGGATTTGGAACTCGCGGACAACATTGACCGCGCGAAAGTGGAATTGTTTAATGAAATGAGAGGAGACGGATCAAATTCGTGTTGGCACGGTTCAAGTTCGCAGATTCCTGGGCCCAAGTCCTTTAAGGCAAAGAGGAAGTGGGAGTTAAGTATGGATGTCCGTTTACATAGTTTTGAATGCAGGGAAGATGAAAGAAGAAAAGGTTTTCTGAATTTACGGTCTGGAAAGACGATACCTAAGAGAGGAACAAATGCCAATCCTGTGGACAAGACTCTTGAAGAAACTGAATGTCAAGGGCAAAACGATGATAATTTTATGGATGGTGCATCCATTGATAAGGATGTTGCTGGTGGTGCTGAGCGTTGTCGAAAAATGAGAGATGAAGATAGAGGAAACAAAGAACTTCACATGGATCTTTCTAAGTCAGTTGATACAAGACGATCAAACGGTGAGAGAATAGGCAAAGGAAAGTTAGTTGGTGTTAGTGAAAAAGGCGATGTTATTGAAAATGTGGATGCAGGGCTGAGCCGTGATGATTTGTTACCTAACGACAGTCAAGAAGCTATAATGGGCTTGGAATCCAATTCAGAAGATCATATTACTAAAGATGTCAGCCATTTAGAAGACAATACAGCCTCACAAGGTCAAGAACGGTTGATAAACGTGAGTGTAAGAGAGTATGGTTCAGGAAGGAACGAATATATGGAACGTTTCAGGGATGTAGCCAGGGCAAATGCTGCTCGATTTGCTCATTTTGCAGCAGATGAGGAAGATGACCGATCAACTAATGAAGCTAGAGTGGAAAATGAAGCTGAAGAATGGCCAGGTCCTTTCTCTACGGCTATGAAAATTATCAAAGATCGAGCAGTGAGAAGTACGCAAACAGATGGTGTCTCTTCGGAGAGGAGTTTACCTGTATCCGTAAAATGGGTTCCCAAGAAGAATCAAGGGCAAAAAGGTGCAAGATTTTCAATCCCTTCACTGCAAGAACTATGCATTAGCGTTCTTGCCAAGAATGCAGATGCTATCGTCTCCCTTAATAATGTCCCTGATGCTCTGAGGCATAAGCTGAGTCAGTTATTATGCAATCGTCGAAAAATGAACAGTCATTTTTTTGAACTTCTTGTCAGTGGATCACCCATGGAGATCCGGCTAAGGGATTGCTCATGGATGACGGAGGAGCAGTTTACGAAATCTTTTCAAATGTGCAACACTGCGAGTTTGGCAGTATGTTCCTAGAGTTATATGATAGCTTTCAGTATTTATTGCAATTTTATTATATTTTGATGTTTGGATTTCTGTGTCATACATTTTACTCAGAATTCTGATTATGAGTGTAGTATTATTATTCTAAACATGGTGTTGACATGCATCACGATGAACAGAGGGCTACCTTTGACCAACATTATGTCACCTGAATGTCAGAATCTTTAATGGATTAGTATTGGTGGGCATCTTTTCTGTATTATGTAAGCTAAGATTATTTAGAATATCTTCTAGGTACAAAAGCACTATACTTGATTAGGTTGGAATTTTAGCATTTCACTTCTATGTCATTCATCATGTGCATGAATTAATACCTTTCTCTGCATATATGGGGAGGATTTATTTGATGAGAAATACTCTTCCTAAATGGAGTATTTAGTGCGATGGAGACATTTATAAGTTTTGCTTTTCTTTAATGCTGATCTCTGTTTGGCACATGAAATTACTCCTTTAATCATGCTTAGCTAAATGTGGCTGTCTATACACATCTTGCCTCTATCTGAGTTTACTTTGCAGTTGCTTTGTTATGTAACCTAGTTTGACTTGGATGTAACCCCGGGACTGGACCTCATAATTTTATTGTCTTCTCTTAGTCTCAGAGAACCTTGGTATAGCGCTTTTTATTCTTGATGACTGACATTGCAATTTCTCTTCTCCTTTTTGTATCTTTATGTATGTTAAGCCCCTCTTATTTTTGCTAATAGTACTTTTCATTGTTATGTCATCTGATTTTTGTTGTATGGTAGCTTTTAGTTTTTGCATTTTCTATTTCTTTTGGAAGATTTCTTTCTTTTTCCTTTTTGCTTTTGATTAAGTTTCTCTAGTGTTTCAAACTCTACAACTCAGGGGAGTCAAATTCTTGTTTATTCACTGGTGTAATAGGTGTTACAACTTGATCAGTGTGGTCGCTGTTTGCCGGATTATGTATTACGCTCTACTTTGGCACAGGCACCAGGGCATTTACCTAGATTAACTAGTTTGTCCCTCAGTGGTGCATGCCGTCTTTCAGATGAGGGGTTGCATACCCTAGTTTCTTCTGCCCCTGCACTTCGATCAATCAATCTTAGCCAGTGCTCTCTTCTTACATCGACCAGCCTTTATATCTTGGCCGATTCATTAGGATCACTTCTGAGAGAGTTGTATCTTGATGATTGCCAAGGCATTGATGCTGCACAAATTGTGCCTGCACTGATGAAGCTTGAGCATCTTGAAGTTTTGTCGGTGGCAGGTATTCAGACTATTTGTGATGATTTTATCAAGGATTATATTATTGCCCGTGGTCACAACATGAAGGAGCTTGTTTTAAAGGATTGTGTGTGAGTACCATATGAGAACTATCCCTATTAATGTTTCGAATCTCCTCAAGAGTGTTTTCATACAAGTATTTAAGTGAGTTAAATGTTGATTTGTATCTCTCAATGTGCAGAAAGTTGACTGATTTGTCAATAAAAGTCATTGCTGAACACTGTCCTCAGTTATGTGCGCTTGATCTTATGAACTTGACTAAATTAACAGATTCATCGATGGTATATCTAACAAATGGTTGTCAAGCACTTCGTATGCTGAAACTTCGCTGCAATGCCTTCAGGTGCTTGGTTTTGCTGTTATCTCGAGGCTTCTTCCATTTCGTATTTTCATTTTGTATGTTTTTTTACTTTTCACCGCATGCTTTTTGTGGGCATCTTATGTTTTATTATGCACTTTATGTATATGATTCTGTTCTTGTAGGTTGACAGTGATTTAGTCTACTTGTCAGAGGCTACTTGTAGGAGTTTCTAACTGTGTAACTAACTGTCTTGGCTTTTGGAATGTTGATAGCATCATTTTCATATTCTTCTGATTGTGCTTCATAGCTTTTTTTTTTTTTTGACCGGAGATTGTGCTTCATAGCTGGAATCCATCAAATCTTCATGCCTTCTGATTGTTGAATAACTGACATAACTTTTTTCTAACAGTGATGAAGCAGTTGCTGCTTTCCTGGAGACAGTGGGAGAATCGTTGAAAGAACTTTCCCTCAATAATGTTAGGAAGGTACCTTGTTTACCTTTTCTTGCTTGGCGGTGCATGCCATGCATACACACATTTTAAACACTTTGAACAATTCCAGATTCTGACCTCTTTGATTCACAGAGCAGTTCAGAGGTTCAAACATATAGGAGATTAATGCGGTTAATCCACCTGACAATCGGGGATGAGATAAAAGGGAAAAATTGCGAATGATATGATTTTTAATTATTTAGATAGTAAATACAAGAAATACAGATTTCAGTAAAGGCTTTAGGTTTATTAAGATAACGGGCCCAATTTGGGCATGCCGTCACCAACACATGTAAAGCAGCTGAACATTGGAACGTTGTCCTAAAGTGAGCTAATAGTATAAAGTTTAACATCTCGATTCTCCAGTCTGATCTCCATTCTTGGTAGGGTTACCCGAAACAACGTTGTCTGGCTGTTAAGAGTGACCCAACAAGGAGTTTGCCCCTCCCCCCGGTTTTTTGTACTGATGAGTCTATTCTTTGAATGGTAATCGAGGCTGTTAATCTTCTTGCTATCAGTCACCTGTTTAATTTCTAGTACGGGAGCTGTTATATCTTCTATATACTGTTGCCCTTACTGGGTGCAGCATTGTTTTTATTCAGGTTGGCCGCCACACAGCCTTGTCACTTGCAAGCCATGCAAAAAATTTGCATACTCTGGATCTGTCCTGGTGCCGGAATTTGACAGACAGTGCAGTGGGTCTTGTTGTGGATTGTTGCTTATCTCTGAAGCTCCTTAAACTTTTTGGATGCACTCAGGTATAAATAATTATATATTAGTTTGAATCCTTTGCTATAACTAAATTACTGAATAAAGCGCTGCGAGGAAGAGATAGCAAAAAGAAAGGGAAAATATAACTAGTATTTGAACTTATATCTTAATTATTGATTCAGTGCCTAAACTTTACTAAATCTCAGTAGATTCTAGACTTGGAATAAGTTGGTCCTTATAACTCCGTAACTCAATGAACTATAAAGACGGAGTTATTCTGAGTCAAAGTTTATGGACTTAATCCATTAGAAGTTTTATTTTCCAAATAAAGTGTAAATAAATGAATAAGATCCTATGTATTTCTGTAGTGTAGTGCCACACTCTTTCATTATAGACTATGAACATTACTGGAGTGGATCTAAATAGTAATTTGTACAAAGAAATTACCGTTAAGGTTTTAAATGTTGGCTCTGCATCTTGGCAGATTACAGATGTATTTTTGAACGGCCACTCCAATCCGGAGATCCATATAATTGGTTTGAAAATGTCTCCTCTGTTGCAGCATGTTGAAGTGCCCGACAGTCAACCGCATGCTTTGCACTATTCGTCGGTTTATCTATAAATTTAGTGGTCTGAGAATTCTTGCCTTTGGGTTGGCGCATGATATTCTCATAAACTTGGAATCGTGATTTTAAGCTTAAGATGTAGAACTAAATTTTGGACGAGTCATGGGAAGGCACAGACAGATTTGCGACTTTTGACTTTCTTGCCTTCGATGTGTTTTGATTTATATGATCCATTCAGCTTTCAAAAATCAGGAGCTTAAATTTCCTTGCTAGGCGTAAAAATAGGAATCTTTTTTTTTTTTTTCAAATTTTACTTCTGAGAAAAGGAAATTTTCTTCCTAAGCATGAATATCTCGGAAGAAAATCGTTCATTTAATTAGCACTGTATCAGAATGCATTGATCATATCTGTGTCTGCTCAAGTTTCTTGTGACATGAGTTTATCGAAGTTTTGAATCTAATTTTGTAAACCTTGACAATCCAAGACAAATAATTGTTCATCGGTGTGTGTCCAATCAAATCATATATAGTACACCATGTTTTGGATTGATCTATATATGTAAGCGAAGCAAGTACGGTTGCTGGGGTGACAAATGATCATGCGCCGGTTCGACCATCTGAAAAGGATACAAGGAAGATCCTTGGCATTTATGTGTAAATAAAAAACCGCAGTCCATGCAATACATAACAAGGGTCAAGCACGCCAGTTATTAAGAAGAGTGATATGAGAGGCAAGCTAGATTATGAGCAAATTAAGAATTGAATTACCTCAAAACCCATTTTTGGTACAATATCTGTGCAGGTCTGTTGTTTGGGTCAACGTGCACATACGCCTGTTCCGCCCCTGCTCATTTAATCACACAGGAGGAATAGCTAGCAGGTAAACAACTCGATTGTTTTGTGCAAAGAAATTAGAAAGACAGCAGGGGCAACAAATTACATTACCATGAGATTTAGCATATTCAACAGCAAAATACAGCATGTTGCTGGCAATGCCCACCCGACGAGCTGATTTGGCAACACATAAGTTTGCGATATAGCCATATCTGCTTGGCGGTGTTCTGTCTATGCTACGAAAAAGAAGAGGAGGAGCCTTCACCCCTTCCTGCAAAAGTGAGATTTCACACAGCAACGCCATCATCAGTGACCAAATTGGAATTTCAATTGCAAATTCAAGTGTCATTTTATTAGAATTTTCCTGTATCGCAACGACAATGAATACAATTTTCTTTTTTCTTTTTTTCTAAAACCCGGAAAACGGAGCCTGCGCCTGCCCATCCCTACCCCAGGAAAGGTCTCTCCCTTCAGCAAATATCCAATGCTCAAATCAAGGGTCCCAACCACGCTTTTCAATATTGACCCTTTTACATTCTTCTGCTCGTTATTCACCTGATAAAATCGACTCCAAACAGTTAAAATATTGATAATCAACTGTCTATCTGCACTTTGATACGCAAAAAGGATCATTTCGTCACATCAAAGTAGATGTTTCGTACAACCTGAAATTATCAACCAAATCAGAATCTAACATCATCATCGTTACCGTGATAATGCATGTACAGCTCTCCCTGGTTTGCCCTCTGCATCGCCTCTTTACTGCGTTATATTCCTAGGCCACAAGAACTAGCAACTATCGTAAAGAATTTCTTGGAAGATTCCAGACTTCATCATGCACATACACTGAGTTTAGGGTCTTATCAAAGTCGTTTGCATCGTCTCATACCTGCTCCGCAAATTTTCTTTTGTAGTTATCAATATATCTGGAAAAGCCATAGTGAGAATCAGTGGCACAGGCAGTTAACTTTTCCTTCAATGGGGATCAATCACACCCGCTTAAAATTGAATGACAATGGCAACAACAAATTGTTTCACCTTCATCTTTTAGAGTCCTTGTAACTCCACTCTCCAACTTCTTAATGTACTAGGTAGAAAATTTGAATAGGTTTGTGAAAGAACATTTCTAGAGTACTGTATTCCGTACCGTTCATAAGTTCGATCCTCCCAGTGACTTTCTGCCCTTAGCCACGCTGCTGTCTATCACGAAAAACGAAATTAGCAAATACAAGAACTATATTTATGTAACAACTTATTACTGACCCAATACTCTTCATCAAGCATGGCTTCTCGGGCAACAAATTGCCCAAACTCGAACATATTATCTGGAGCCAATTCTTGATATGATGGCTGCGATTCGTCACAATGTAGATTATCGCACCCCAGAATTTCCGCCACGAGCATGGATGATGTTGAAAGCTGTACTGAAACTTCTTCCTTTTTATTATTCATCATAGCGTGGAATTTTGAGCCCATCGCCCTGTTCAAGCTATCAAACAGAACACAAAACTTAATGTAGTCTCGCATCCCGGCCGGGGGTCAAAGAGGGAAAAGACAGAATATTGAAACTCACATGGTCCAAGAGGCAGTAATTCTTAGACATTTATCCCGGCTTGGACACCCATTAGGAAAGAATTTTGGAATTCAGGTCTTTGAATTGAAACTGTTGACATAGGATGCATGCTTCCTCCGGATTCAAGAGACTCCTGCATATATTTTAGAAAAGCTAAATTATGTTTTGGCAACCTAGAAGAAGAAAAGACTCTGCTGGTGCAACAGTGCAAAATCCAATCCTTACAATTTGGACGGAATACATAAGAGGTTCAAACACCAAACGGATTAAACTAGAAGAATTTGGTGCAGAAGGAAAGAAACGTTGAATCCCATCCCTAAATAAACAAAATTACCCATTATGTTATTATTCATTTATTCTTCTTCTTGCTTACCAAGTTTGAGACTGGACGGCAATGAATTGGGAGCGCTTCTTGGCCATGAAGTTTAGGGGTGATGATGGGGTAGGGGCTTGTTTTTTGGCTAGAGGGGTAGGGGCTATCAGTGGTTGGGGTATGCAGGAATCGGCTTACCCATAATTCTCACCAGAGAACATTTTTCTTATTGTGGCTGTGACAAATTTTGATCATTGGCTTACAATAGATAAGTAATATTAATATTTAATAGATATCTACAAAATATATACATTGGTTAGTCGTATTAAGAATCCGTTTGGTCAACCCACCGCTGCAAACGTGTAATGGTAATTTTTATTGTATTATCATAAATGAATCGTTTAGTTAGTCTAATTTGTTTTTTTTATAACAATGGAAAGAGAAAAACAAGCTACTAGTCTCCGGTATCTGCATCCATGACTTCCCTAAGCGTGTGTGCGTTATGGATCGTCAAGCCCAACGCGTTGCGCAGCGCACGTTTAGCTAATCCGTCAGCAATCAAGTCTAATTAACAGTAAAGAAGATTATACTGGTTTTGGTAATATTTAGGGGTGCACATAGGTAGGTTTGAGCATATAGAACCCTGCTCAATGTTCAGCCTGAAATATGTACAAACTGCATCTGTCTAGTCCTGTCTATAGAAACTCTAACTATTTTGGGTAGGATATAGGCAAGACAAGCTTTATTGCTCAAAAATTGACACCCTACTCATATCAAAAAAAAAATTCATTCATACCTGAAATTTTCAAAGTATTAAAAACCGGACCGGTCAAGATAATGGATTAAAGGTTAGTTGGTCAAATTAGGATTAAACCGGAGTCAGACCGGTCATAACTAAAATAATAGAAGTTTTAATTATATAGTAAATATTTTAAATAAAAAATAATATTAGACCAAAATCATAATAATTTTTTAAATAATAAAATTAGTGGCGGGATAAGATTTTATTTTGCTTCCAGACGGCTAGACCTTTTTTTTTTTCAAGTATCCATTGGACATATATGATATATGGCTATACCCATGCATTTAATATTATTAATTTATTATCAACTAAGCAACTAAATTGCATTGGAGGTCGGAATTGAATTTCATTT
>NW_021634291.1:0-80021 GCF_004799145.2 Neltuma alba | reverse complement strand
TTAATTAATTTGGTTGTTTTTTTTGGTTAATCTGTGCATTTTATGTATAAACTAAAAATCAAAATTAGTGCTTCTTATCTTACAGGCAACAATTTTTGGAACCTGGGGAAACTGTTCTTATGATCTCAAATGTGAAGAAATTACAGAAACTAACAAGCAAGAAGGTGCAGCTCATCCTTACAAACAAGCCAAAGTTGATCTACGTTGACCCATCAAAACTGATTGTAAAGGGAAATATGTTATGGTCTGATAATCCAAGTGAACTTTCAGTCCAAGTGACTAGTCCTTCACATTTTAAGATTTGCACAGTAAGTTGCTGTTATCTTTATTTATCTTGTTATAAGTTTTTGTTTATAGTTACAGCAAGCTGTATGTATTGATGGTAAAAAGAAGACCCCATATCCGTCATTACCATGGATAGTATTTAAGTAAATATTTGATTTGAAATTTAATATATATGCATGAAATGTAAGGAGCTGTAATGCTACTTGCTTAGTTGTTTTCTAGGGCTTTCCCGAACTTGCAATGTCCTTGTTAGATTTCTTTTATACCTCTTGATATTTTGATGATTTATGATTTGTGATTTCTCTTAAATAAACAATGCAGCCAAAGAAAGTAATAAAGTAATGTCATTGGAGGATGCAAAACAAAGAGCATGGCAGTGGAAGAAGGCAATTGAAGGGCTTCAAAACCGATGATGAAACTCACTGTTTCTGACAACAGTATTTTCAGTGTCTTGTTACTGTTCAGGATGAGGGGACTAATCAATTTAGAACCCTCTGATACGTATTCATCAACAGAAAATGAAGTTACAGATTAGCTTTCCGAAACTGGTTCAAGCTAATTTCTCACAACTTGAGCTTATGATTACTTACCCAGCCCCTTTCATGCTTCTATGGGATGACATGTATAATGTGAAAAACAACAACGCTAGGCTATGTTAAGAGGTTGGAATCATTTATTTGTATTAAAGAACTTCAAAAGTCATAACGTATACCATGAATTGAAGATGATACAAGTTTTGCTTTTTATATTGTATGAATTTCTCCATTTCTTTCTGCTCAAAACCATGTCAGACGCTGAAATTTCAACTCTAATTTCTCCAGAACTGTTGAAATTACTCACTAGATTTTGCCCTCGGAAAATTGCAGATATGTTGATGTAGGTAAAATATCTGGCAATTCCATAGTATTGTTTAGGTATTCTTCTTTTTTTTTTTGACCAGCATTGTTTTAGGTAATCAATGGAAGTTTATGTGAGAGGATGATGAGAAATAGTGCTGCAAGCTGTATTGTTTTTCTTCTGCTGCGAAAATTTTGTCCCAAAAGAACAAAAAACTCCATCATATAAAAAATAATTTTAATTGACAATAATGTGAGTGTAAATGTATGCAAATATAATCTGACATTCAGGGAACAAAGGGCCAGTTATATGGGGCTCACTTTCTGATGAGTGAATGAGAGATTTTAATTCATGGGCCCCATTGTTATCCGTTTATCTATCTCTCTCACGTGCCCAAAAATCAAACTTTCAACAGACTGTCAACTTCTTCCGCCCACCCCCCTCCCAACAAAAACAACAAAAAAGGATTATTGACTTCTGATGTTAAAAGGCTCTTTAAATATAAATCACTAGTAAACTCCAGTTACCATCAATGCCTTATAAGACGTTGAAAATTCCATAAATTCATTGGATTTTTAACTTCTAAGAAACGAAAGCCCTCTTTTTATCGGGGTTTGACTTACAGGTAATACTGTTCCATAACCAGATACCAGTTTGACAGAGAACGTTGAGTGGGCTGGCAGGCACACGCAGTCCATAAAACACGAACAAACATAACCATGTGTAAGCAGACATCTGTGTTGAAAACAATTGTGTCTGCTATGTTCATGTATTTTCTATAAACTGTATCCATTTACCAATATTTTTAGCTTCTTATTGCTAGTTAAATTCACTCTTCAATAAGCATGGCTGCAAGAGTTTTGATGATTATGTTGCTGAGTTTGACAGCAGCATTGCAGAACCATTAAGCAGAAGAAGGGCAATGCAAGTGATACAGGAAGTGAAGCAGAAAGGGCCATATTTTGGTATCATCGCTGCCTACCCACCTGAGGAGATTGCATTTTTTGCTTCCAAGGCATTTGAACCCGATCCAAATCACCCTTTTGTGGAACTCTCAGGTTCTTCTTCTATAAAAACTGAGATCCATTATTTTTATAAACATGTTTTTATGTAGTTAAGAAGCTTAGATTCGGGAGTTAGTTGTGTGAAAATGGTGGTTGCAGGGAGGCTATACAGGGTCGGGAAGGTCTTTGATAAGAAAGTCATCTTTGTGAGGTGTGGAGTAGGAATGGTATGTATACGCATGAATGCTTCTTCATCAGTTCTTTCTCGTGTGCGATTAATATTATTTTACTTACAAGTCTGATGATATACACATATCCACGCACAAAAGCATGAGAAATTTTAAATTCAGAGGATTAATTTGTTTTATTATTTGAAATTTTTTTCTCCTATTTTAAGGGGTGAAGCAGAAAGGTAACTCAGTCTATTTTTGTGAAACACACGTGTAGAGATAGTACCGGCCATTCTCTCTCTCTCTCTCTCTACTTCATACCTTGAATACTTAGTCCATGTTTGGCTAACCACTCCAAAATCACTTTTTTAAGCAAAATCAAGGTTTTGTGTGATTTCATCCAAACACTAAAAAAAAAGTCAACGAGTGATTAATGAACTAGAAACCATGGTTTGAGGAGAAGTTGGATTGATCAGCTTTTGAGAAAATCTTCTCTCCAAAATCATTGAGTTTCTTTTTCTCATTTTGATTTTGGAATATTTTTTAAACTCAAAAATGAGGTTGATGTTGGCTCTATTACAGCTGAACGCAGCAGCAGTGGCACAACAAATGATTGATGTGTTAGACGTAGTTGGGATACTGCATTTTGGAATTGCTGGAAGTGCGAATGACTCCATTTCCTTTGGGGATGTCACCATTCCCAAACAGTTTGTTCATACTGGCCTATGGGACTGGCTGGTACTTCAATTTTCTTTCTGTAAAACTTGTCAATCTTTCAAGTACCTAACGCTTTGCAAATAGTACTAAAGAAACTCTTGAATTTATGTTTGTGTTTGATAATGGCAGAAGCCGAATGGGACACTTGAAAGTAGTGACTTTGCTCACTTGGATTTTGGTAACTTCGATGTTCCAAAAGGCAACAATTTGTTGGGACGTGTTGGCTACAGTTCTGAAGAATTCTTTTCTGTCACTGGAAAACCCAACTTAGCACAGCGTTTGATCTGGGCTAAAGTTACTTCTCAATGGCTTCAACTTGCTGCTACTTTGGAGGTTAGAACAAAACATGATGCTACTCACTGTCAAGAACTTGGCCATATATACGCCAATACACCATAAGGACGCCAGTTCAAATTTCCTAAATGCAATAGCTAGACAAGTAATTTACATAACTTAAAATAATTAGTCAAGTTAGTTATATGTAAAAAATATATGTTAATTCTCCTAAAGTACTTTTTTTAATTATTTATGTTAGAAAATACTCACTTGATGGGAAACTCTCTTAATATGTGCAATCATATGGAGAGTTTAGGGTGAAAAAATGATAAATTTGAGAGACAAAGTGGATTGAAATCTTATTATAGTCAAAACAAACTCTTTTATACAAATTCTTACATTTAGGACTAGAAGGATTACTGTGTATCCGTAACATACTACCTTTACGAGTCTCATTACCCTTTTCAATCCTCTTGATAACAGATGCATACGGAAGTGAGAAACTGATAGCTCGTGTAATTTGTGACAGGGAATACAGCTAGAACGTTGTATAAACTCGAGCTTTTGTCTTCCGCATAGTACCAAGTTAGTGGTTGGTGTGAATGGCACATCAGCCGACATATATGTCGACAATGAAGCTTACAGAGATTTCCTGTTCCAAACATTTCAAGTTTCTTCTGTTGATATGGAGAGTTTCGCCATAGTCATGGTCAGTATTCTTCACCACTTTCATCCCCTTCAATCTTCATGCATATGCATACATAATAAACTTTTCAAACACATGCATATATTTGACGCGGGAGAACTCACACACACACTGCCTCTGGTCTTAAATATAGGAGCTAGTTAACTAATTTGATGAGACTAATTTGATGAGACTAAAAAATAAGTTTAGTTAGTTATTTGTAATAAATATGTATTGTCTTTTTTAAAATGTTTTTGCTAATCAAGTGTATTGGCTAGAACTATTATTATGAGAAGGATTACCTTGGAAAAAAATCAACAGATATGAGAGACAAAGCAAGTTGAGGTTTTATATTTAGGACCAAAATAAAAGTCAAACAAGGTCTTATATTAAGAACTGGAGGTTGTGTGTGTGTGTAACGTAATAGTGCACAAGACTCCTACCAAGTAGAGGGTCTAGAAAGGGATGGATGTACACAGCCTTACTCTTGCAAGTAAGCAAAGAAGCTATGTTTAGGATTTGAACCTTTGACCTTGCATAGCAGCAATATTACAGTTGCTCCCAAACTCACCCCCTGATATATATAATTGTTGGTGAATATAAATACTTTAAAATAATTTAGTAACTTTCTTAGTTTTCACAAATTAGTTAGTTGGGTCTTATATTAAGACTTGGGATAGTATATAATTATTAGAGAATATAATGAATGTGTTTGATTGCAGACAAGCTTGTCGAATGGGATTCCAGTGGTAGTGATAAGAGGAATATCAGATATGGCGGGAAAGAGCGGAGAAGAAGCCATTGACACATTTGGAGCTCTTGCTGCTACCAATGCAGTCACAGTTTTGCTTCGCCTTCTCAACATTTTGCCTTCCTCACTTCATCATTACATTTCATTTTTTAACTTCTTCCAACAACAGTCTACTTCTTTCATCACTTTGATCTTACTGTTGTTCTTTCTTTTTTATCCGCAAATATAAATGCAGGATGATAAATAAATTTTATCCCATCATTTTATTTTTCTAAAAAAATTATTTATTTTTAATTTGTGACAACCTACATATGCCATCACCCACAATCGTTGTAATTAATAGATTATGTGCATAATGACTATTATTTATGATTGAAAAAACTATAAGTACTCAATGTAAAATTTCTTTTACAAAAACCTGATTAAAAATCATGAAACTGTAAGGACTAACAAGTTTGTTTTTTCTTAAAATTTCAAAGATCAATTGCATTTTATCATACAGTCAATGATAAATTGCAAAATGTAAGTGTGGAGTGCTGTATTTGCATCAAGTTTTCGGATCTTATATATTAATAGTTGGAAAATTAATGACAAATTGCGATTTGCTAGTGTCAAATTTTGAAAACTCAACATGAAACTCTCATACTGATATGTATAGGTTAAATTTTTTTATGGTAAAAGTTAGAACATCAGTTGCAAATGTTTTTTCCATATAAGCGAAAAGCCAGTGTGAAATTTTTAAAGGTATATGATGCAATAATTTGACACTTATCCTCTGTAATAACTTACAACTGTTTTTGAATTTGGTAAGAACATTTTATTAAAAAAGGAATAACTATGTAATTTCATAGGATTGACATTAATGATCAAAATAAACTTTAATTGATCCATGTGACCATATGTGAGAAAGATGCCAGATATTATTGTATGTGTCATTTGAATCACGAGGGCGGTTGCCTCTGTCATTTATACTGCAAATGTACGTTAAAGCAAAATATATTGAAGCATTTATAGTATTCAAAATATATCTCATTTTTCTATTTCAAATATTGTTAATTATAATAAATTTCCTCTGTCAGTGTAATTTTAGCTTTTCTTTTATCCTTCATGACAGACTTGTTTCCCTCCCCAAGTGATAGACAAGTAAAAACTTTGAAACAGTAAAAAATAATTTTCTTTTTACATAATACTTCCTCTATATCACTTAATATAATATTAATAAACACATTTACGTTGATAGACAAACAAAAAAAGATAAAAATATATCACTTTAAAATCTGTTTTTGCTTTTCATTCTATCTTCCCTCAATTATACTCCCTCCGGTTCATAAGGAGTGCATTTTTAACATATCAAAAGTGTAATGGGTACTTTAGATTTTTTTTCATAGGGAGTACTTTTAAAAACATGCATTAATTATACTTAGAAATCTATGGTGAAGGTTTGAAGTTTGGATACTATACAATGATGAATAGTTGGGGCAGCATGATTAAAATTAGATTTTATACAATTAAATATATTTACACACATCAACTTATCAATGCTCTAAGTTTTGAGTCTAGGATCTCATCTAAACATAGTGAAGTTAGTAAGCTTTGAGTTTAAAACCTTATTTACACATGATAAGTGGTACTGCTATTAGGATAATTTGCTGATATGATTGAACATATATCTTAAGCTAATTTTATAGAGAATTTTTTTCGATCCTAAATATAAGACTCTTTTTGTAATGTAATTACTATTGGGATAATTTGTTGATATGATTGAACATATATCTTAAGCTAATTTTATAGAGTACTTCTTTCCATCCTAAATATAAGACCTTTTTTGTAGTGTAATTTATACTATAAAAATGGTTTTATATTTAGGACAGGAGGAGTATTAATTTTCATATGATATCTGATATTCAATGGCATCGGATGGCACGCAAGCATGATTGAAGTATCTATAATCTCTTCTACCAAAGACAGTATTATCTTGAATTGTGATTATTTAACCATCCATGCTTGTGGAAACACCTAACATTAAAATTTAAAATTTAATTTTATTCAGACTGTAGGACACAGCAACTTGCTTAAAAAGATATTGGTTTGTGAGCAAGTGGGGAGATGCGATATACCAAATCTGAAGAAAAGCTTAAATATATATATACATGGGAAAATGTGCAACATGTGGTCAATAATTGAATCCCAACAATCACGTAATAATACCGAACAGATCAGTAAAGAATAATAAAAGTAAAATAATATTATACATCGAGATAAATTAATTAAAGAGTAGGGACCATAATTATAAAAGATAGTGAAAGAGAGGAAGGATATTAAGAAAGATTACTATGATATTTTAGAAAAAACATGTCATATTTCTTATAATTAACTAACTTACCTAACTTCTTTAATCTAATTAAGTTAGTTAAATATATCTTATATTAAGGATTGAAGAAATATATATTTAATGATAAGGGGGCGTATGTTTCTATTGGAAACAATCCTCTGTTAAATACTAAATGTGAACAAATTTTTTAATAGAGATTCATATTTTAATTTGTCAGAACTAGCTTTTTTCATTATTAGACTCAACCCTTATTAGTCATACACATGCACACAAAAATGGGTTTGCCTGACATGTATCAATGGCATTATGGCCAAAATTTCTCTAAAGTCGCGGTTTGGATGATACTTGTTAGTGTTTGATATGTGATACCTTTCTGGTCCTAAATGTAAGACCCTTATACTAATATGTATAAGGATCTGTTTGGCTCAATAAGAGGAAAGGAAGGAGAGGGGAGGAGAGTAGAAGGATTTTAATATTATTTTGTTTGGATTTATAAAAAAAGAGGGGAGGGGAAGAGTTTTAATATTACCTTGTTTGGTTTATGAGGGGAGGGAAGGAAAAAATATTTTAACATGGACAATTTTATTCTTATTTTATTTAAGATATGAGTATAATGGTCATCACATGACAATATAGGCATAATGGTCACAATATAGTAAAATATTGCTTTTTCTCTCCAAATCCTTCCAATTTTAGAGGGGAGGTTGAGGAGGGGAGGAGAGGGCAATGATTAAAATCCTTCCCCCTCCTTTCCTTTTCCTCCAAATCCTTTATAACAAACGCACCTTAAGAGTCTTACATTTACAATCAGAAGAGCATGAGTATAGAAACAAAGTTATTTATAAATAACAGAGTAGCAAAGTTATCTGCGTCAGATTTGGGATTGGAGTGGTACATATCTGTTTCATTCTCATGTGTCGTTGTGTCGCCCAAAAAACTAGTTTTCTAATATTGTGGTTTTTGATTTTGGATTGTTTGTGAAAGTATTTAAAAATACTTATAAACTTATTTTACATAAATCGAGATGAAATCTTTCTCATATATTTATCTCATATTCCGTAAATTATGATTAAAAAGTTATTTATAAACTATTCTAAACATGCTCTTTGTGCGTGTAGTCCGTTCGCGTTTGGCTTCTCTACGTTGCCTTCTTTCCTCTCCTACCCTCCTCTATCTAGAACTATGTCGTTCTCGATTTTTTTTTTGTGAAAGTTTTTGGTGGGAAAATTTAAATTTTTTTAAATAATACTACCTCCTGTCCTAATTATAAGAACCAGTTGACTAATTTGAGGAGATTAAAGAAGTAAGTTGAGTTAGTTATTTGTTTAAATAAGTGTTGTCTTTCCTAAAAAATCCTTACTAATCAAGTACATTGACTAGAACTATCATTATTAGAAGGGCTACTTTGGAAAAAAATGTATAAATATTTGAGACAAAGTGGATTGGAGTCTTATATTTAGGACCAAAATAAAAGTCAAACAGAGTCTTATATTAAGGACCGGAGGTAGTACTCAATATCTTAAAATATTTTTTAACAACATCCAATATCTTAAAATAATTTTTTGATATACTAAGCATTATAAAGTATTTTTCTACTAACACCTCGACCTGGTATCCTGAAATATACTCAACACACAAAAATATTTTTTTAGTAGTACTTAATATTCTATTTTAAGCATCTAAATTATTTTTTCAAAAGCACCCTGTATCCCAAAAATAATTTTTGGCAGTACCATGAACTATTTCTTAATAACAGAGTATCCTAAAGATATACTCAACACTCTTAAATATTTTTTTCAGGAGCACCAAGAATCTTAAAATAATTTTTGATATATTAAGTACTCTAAAACACTTTGTAGTATCCTAAAATAATTCTGGGCTCCATTAACACCAAGTGCTGAGTGTATTTTTGAGAAACTGAATGTTATTAAAAAAAAATTTTATGATGCCGAGTAAATCAAAAAATTATTTTAAATTATGGGGTGTTATTGAAAAATACTTTAAAATAATAAATCTTATTTTAAAAAAAAGCATTGAAGCCCATTTTCTACCCAAAACGGCGTAGTTGTGGGGAGGGGAGGGCACCAGGAAAAGGAGGGCAACGGAGAGAAGCCCAACGCAGTTGGTTCATGGTGTCTGAATGGGAAAGGGTAAAAAAATTCTCGTACTGTGTACACATTCTCTCCCAAATTTGTAACTTTTTTCCCCAAAAGATCTCCATTGACAGCAAAAGTTACAATACACATAATTAAATAGGATAGTCTAGAAAAGCCAATACATATTACAAATAATCAATTTAACTAATTTTTTTAATAGTTCTGAATTAGTTATCTAGTTTTTATATTAAGAATAAGAAGGAGATAAGCAGTTCTTGTCATAGCGGAAGAGAAAAATAAATTGGTCATTCCTACTGAAACGTATAAGAAACTTCAAGATTTGGAAGGGATAGCTCAATTAGCGAAGAATTTTAGCACCGCCAGCCACTCAAAAGAATTCATACGCTTTACATTGAAGTCGCCTGTAAAGTATATAATATGATCTTGTGCAAGAAATGGAAATTTCCGAGTTCTTCAAAAATTAAAATAGATCTCATGCTGAAAAGACAGAAAAAGACTTTTGTTCTTGTCACGCAAGCGTGTATGAAATGACTTTTTGGATACGTCCAATGTTGTTCCTAAAGTGGTAGAAGTTCTTTATATATATTTCCTCCGGTTTGAAATATAAAATAAATTTTGTTAGAGGACTGGATTTTTTTATAAGATAATATTTATTTTTTGTCTAAGCATTTAATAAGTTTTTTTAATTTTACCCCTAACATATATTCTCTTTCTTCTTTAATTTATTTATTGTATCTTTTACTTAATCTCTTAATTAATAAGGGCATATTTTTTAAAAAAAATACATGCCTTACATATTTATTGTTAAATTGATTTTAACTAATTTTTTAATAAAAGCAAATTGATAAAATTTATCTTATATTTTGCACTGAATTGAATGGTATTTTATTTTGGGAAACCAGTATTAAAGTTCTTTTTCTTATACCACGGAAAGTAGAAACCAATATTGAGTTTATCATCATGCCCTTGTAATTAAATCACAAACACCTGTCAAAATGCCAATATGAAGAAATCATTAAAAAAGACATAAGGATTTTTTTTCCTTAAAAATAAATGTTTTAGCTGTTGACATTTTTTAGTGTTAAGTCTAAAAAATTTTATTTTATTATTGATAATTTAAAAAGTTCAACTAGTTGATATATTTACTAATTATTTTTACTCTATATATTTCAGTCTTATAGTCTTTTTGTTCGAAATCAATTTTTATTATTTTTTATATTTATTATTCAAAATAGTTAATATATAATTAAAATATATTAATTTAATCACTACGTTTCAACCACTGCTCAACCCCAGTCCCCAAGTTTAACTACTATTAAACAATGAATCAAATATAGATATTTTTAATACCTTGCTCCTGGTTTGCAATTGCCGAATAGAGAACAACCAACAATTTATTTTAGTTTATATTATGCATGCAACTTGGGAGGAAGAAAACAAAGAAATTCACCACTCATCACTGACTTTGCCTCTTCCTCCGTCAAGCAGCCTAGCTAGTTGCAGAAGAACAATTAATTCAGAAATGTATAGTTGAGGGAATTCAAAGTGAAATGCCATACATTTTCCCTTTGAGACGTAATTGACGGATGTATAGTTTAATCTTTGCCATTAATTGAAGTGGGACCTGCCAGACCCTATTCGCTATGTATAAATGCTGCCTTGAAGTGCACAAAATATACCATAAATAACTTCGAAGGAATACGAAAGTTAGGCAAAATCATGTCTTCATAGTACTGCTTCTTCTGATACTATCGTCCATTGCACTGCAATTTACAGGTCGTCTCTCTCTCTCTCTCTCTCTCTATCTATCTATCTATCTATCTATCTATCTATATACTGATGCATATATTCTAACAAATTCTGTTCAAGTATTCCTAAAATCTATTCTTTGGACCTTTATTCTGATGTACCAAAACAACATTTCTTTCTGCGGCACTATAATTAATCATCATTCTGTCCTAAGTTAAGAAAGGTCATTGTTAGATCTGGCTAAATATTTCTCTTACAGAACTATCAAACGTTCAAAAGCGGTTGAGGCATTCATTAAAAGGATATAACAGATGGGATATTGACGTTCTCATTGATTTTTTTTTTCTTCGCTCATATTCGATACTTCACATATATATGTCGGGAGTATGAAAATTTGAATAGAAAATCTATATTCAAGATTTTTTTTTTTTAAAAAACTCTTATGACCCTTGACAATTTGAGAATTGCCAGTTTAATATGTTCTATATATTATATGCAGCTGTGAAATCCATTGGAGTGTGTTATGGCGTAAAAGGAGATAATCTACCAAGCAGGCAAGAAGTGATAGACTTGTACAAATCCCATGGCATTGGAGGGATGCGCATATACTATCCAGATGAACAAGCCCTTAAAGCCCTAAGACGTTCGAACATTGAAGTGTTGCTTGATGTGGCTAAGGAAAATCTTTCCTCACTATCTGATCCTGCATATGCCAATCGTTGGGTTAAAAATTTTGTAGTAGCCTACTCAGATGTGAACATCAGGTACATTGCTGTGGGAAATGAGATTAGTCCTAGTGACGGAGAAGCAAAGTATATTCTACGTGGAATGCAAAACATTCAGAAGGCAATTTCTGCAGCAAATTTGCAAGGCAAAGTTAAGGTCTCTACAGCAATCAAAATGGATCTACTTGAAAACACTTACCCACCCAGGAATGGCAAGTTTAAGGATCCTGCAACTACATACATAAAGCCCATCATCGATTTCCTTGTCAACAATGGATCACCACTTCTCGCTAATGTGTATCCCTATTTTGCCTACAGTCCGCCAAGTAGCCCCATTCATCTTGACTTTGCTTTGTTCAAACAAGGAACAAATGACCCAGCAGGTTATCAAAACTTGTTTGATGCAATGTTGGATTCTATATATTATGCTCTTGAGAAGATAGGAGCACCAAATTTGCAGGTTGTTGTTTCTGAAAGTGGGTGGCCTTCGGATGGAGGAGCTAAAGGGGCCAACGTCAATAATGCGCGCACTTACTATCAGAATTTGATTAAACACGTCAAGGGAGGGATCCGGACTCCAAAACATAATGGGCCTATTAAGACGTACTTGTTTGCCATGTTTGATGAAAACAAAAAGCCAGATCCACCAACTGAGAGGCATTTTGGTTTGTTCACTCCTGATAAGTCGCCCAAATATGGAATTAGTTTCAATTAATACTGCTTAGAAAAGAAGAACAATAATAATAATACTAATAATTTGTACTCTTTGTTTTCCTTGGAATAAGTGTGCCATGAGCATGCTCATGTTTCTTCTTGATTAATGTATCGAGGTTTCAATGTTTCGAGTTAATTCTAATAAAACATCTTCTTAGTTACAGAAGCTCTAATAAAAGTTGTGTGCAATGTTATTTTTGTATTTCTAGTTAGTTGATCTTTTGCTGCAAATGTTTGTTAGAAAAATGAATTTTGGCTTTGTTTTATATTTACTTTAGTTTCATTTGTGGATTGATAGCTAGTAGCTCAATTTAGAGGAAAGTTTAAGAATTAACTTAAAGGAAATTTATTTGGTCATCCCTCGCGAAATTTGAGGCACCGCTCTAATCAATTGACAAGAAGGAGTATGACGACTTTTCGAGTGCATACCATTTTGCCACATTTTATATGGTTTAATTAGAAGCCTATATAACTCGACTATCTAGAATTTATCAGAGAATTTTTCACAAAACTTGTACACTTTACTACATCTGCTCCTATGCTAACTAAAAATTAAAGAGATTCATATTTGTATTCTTTCTTTTTTGTTATTTTTAAGTTTTTACTCGTCTTTTAAAATATGATTAAAATTTAAACATTAATTCTCATTTTTTTATTTTACATTTTAAAAGATAAAAAAATTGATGAGGAAAACGTCTAAAAAATCAGTTAAAAAGAAACAAAAAGTATTAAAGCCCAATGCTTTTTTCTTTTCTTAACTTAAAATAATAATAAAGTTATTCTATGACTCATACTCCTTTTGGTTTTTATTATATGTTTTTATTATATTATAAGAGACCGCTGACTAATTTACATAAACTAATAAAAATAGTCAAAAATATTAAATTTGTCATAAAATTTAAATAATTTTCAACTCATTAACTATGCTAAATTTTAATATCATATTAATTTCGACTCTCTCACCACCTTTATTAAATGTAGATATATATATGAAAAAAATATTTAAATACTCGTTAAAACCACCATAGGATACCATAAAAAGGACTACATTTTTTTTTCTAAAAAGATCTTATAATAAGAACCGGAAGCAATGCATATCTTGATGATGTTTCTTCAAAAATTCTGTGATTTATAGAGGCCCATGAATCCTAATTGCAGAACAGAATGGATCCGAGAAATCATTTTAGATCTACACGCAAATGGTGAGAAGAAAACAAAGTAAGGCCCCACCTATTATTGACTTTAAGCTGTGACTATTCGTGTCTTTTTCTTAACAACTTGGCACGTTTCCTTTCCGTTGGCCTACTTGCAGATGAACAATGAATTCCTTGGAGCTGTAGTGATATTATATTTAACGGACATAAAAGTATTGGTCATTAAATAATAAAATAAAGTGGATTGAGATCTTATATTTATAGTCAAAACAAACTCTTTTATACAAATTCTTACATTTAGGACTAGAAGGATTACTGTGTATTCGTAAAATATTACCTTTATAAGTCTCATTACCCTTTTCAAGCCTCTTGATAACAGATGCATACGGAAGTGAGAAACTGATAGCTAGTGTAATTTGTGACAGGGAATACAGCTAGAACGTTGTATAAACTCGAGCTTTTGTCTTCCGCGTAGTACCAAGTTAGTGGTTGGTGTGAATGGCACATCAGCCGACGTATATGTCGACAATGAAGCTTACAGAGATTTCCTGTTCCAAACATTTCAAGTTTCTTCTGTTGATATGGAGAGTTTCGCCATAGTCATGGTCAGTATTCTTCACCACTTTCATCCCCTACAATCTTCATGAATATACATACATATACGTGTGTGAGTGTGTATACATGCACACACACTTTTCAAACACATGCATATACTTGGTGTGAGGGATTATATATATACTACCTCCGGTTTAATATAAGAGCTAGTTGACTAATTTCAGTAGATTAAAAAAGTTTGTTAAGTTAGTTATTTATAACAAATAGGTATTTTTTTCCTAGAATACTCTTGCTAATCACGCGTATTAGTTAGAGCTACCATTACTACAGTGACTATCTCAAAAAAAGTGGATAAATATGAGAGATAAAATAAATTGAGGTCTTATGTTTAGGACCAAAATAAAAGTCAAACGAAATCTTATATTAAGGACCGGAGACAGTATAACATAATAGTGCACAAGACTCTACTAAGTGGTGGGTCTAGAAAGGGATGGATGTACACAGTCTTATTCTTGCAACCAAGCAAAGAAGCTATTTTTAGGATTTCAACCTGTGACCTTACATTGCAGCAATGTTACAGTTGCTCCCAAACTCACCCTTTGATTTTTTTGGTGAATATAAATACTTTAAAATAATTTAGTAATTTTTTTAATCTCTACAAATTAGTCAGTTGGATCTTATATTAAGGACTTGGGATAGTATATAATTAGTAGAGAATATAATGGATGTGTTTGATTGCAGACAAGCTTGTCGAATGCGATTCCAGTGGCAGTGATAAGAGGGATATCAGATATGGCGGGAAAGAGCGGAGAAGAAGTCATTGACACATTTGGAGCTCTTGCTGCTACCAATGCACTCACAGTTTTGCTTCGCCTTCGCAACATTCTGCCTTCCTCACTTCTTTCATCACTTTAATCGTATTGTTTTCTTTCTTTTTTTATCCGCAAATATAATAAATAAATTTTATCCCATCATTTTATTTTTTAAAAAAAATTATTTATTTTTAATTTGTGATCGTTGTAATTAATAGATTATGAGCATAATGACTATTATTTATAATTGAAAAAACTATAAGTACTCAATATAAAATTGTTTTTACAAAAGCCTGATTAAAAATCATATGAAACTGTAAGGACTAACAAGTTTGTTTTTTTTTTAAATTTTCAGAGATCAATTGCATTTTATCATACAGTCAATGATAAACTGCAAAATATAAGTGTGGAGTGCCGTATTTGCATCAAGTTTTCCAATATTATATATTAATAGTTAGAAAATTAATGACAAATTGCGATTTGCTAGCGTCAAATTTTGAAAACTCAACATGAAACTCTCATACTGATATGTATAAGTTAATTTTTTTTTTTTTATGGTAAAAGCTGGAACATCAGTTGCAAATGTTTTTTCCATATAAGCGAAAAGCCAGTATGAAATTTTTAAAGGTATATGATGCAATAATTTGACACTTATCCTCTGTAATTTACTATTGACTGATGTAATAACTTACAACTCTTTTTGAACTTGGTAAGAACATTTTACAAAAAAAGGAATAATTATATAATTTCAGAGGATTGATATTAATGATCAAAATAAACTTTAATTGATCCATGTGACCATATGCGATGAAGATGTCAGATATTATTGCATGTGTCATTTGAACCACGAGGGCGGTTGCCCCTGTCATTTATGCTGAATATTGTTAATTATAATATATTTTCTCTGTCAGTGTAGGTCCAAACTTTTAGCTTTTCTTTTATCCTTCATGAGAGACTTGTTTCCCTCACCGAGTGATAGAGAAGTAAAACCTTTGAAACAGTAACAAATACAATAATCATCTTTCATAATAACCTCTCTTTTGAGGAAATATCTATGGAGATAATTTAGAAAAAATTAATAAATATAATAAATAAGTCTTATATTTAGGATCAAAATCGATTTAATAATTAGGACTGGAAGAATAATTATCTTGAATTGTGATTATTGTAAGGATCCCTGCTTGTCGAAACACCTAATATTAAAATTTAAAACTTAATTTTATTCAGACTGTAGGTTTGTGAGCAAGTGGGGAGACACGATACATCAAATCTCAAGAAAAGCTCAAATATGTGGAAAAATGTGCAACATGTGGTCAATAATTGAATCCCAACAATCACGTAATAATACCAAACAGATTAGTAAAGAATAATAAAAGTAAAATAATATTATAGATGGAGATACATTAATTAAAGAGTAGGGACCGTAATTATAAAAGAACGCCAAACTAGTTGGGGAAGGAAGCCATGCTGCTTCGGGTGAGCTCAATAATTGAACGGCCATGGCTACCCCGGCGAGGACACTCGCAAGGCAGTGTTTGGCTGTGCTTTTCTTGTCCGCCATTCTTGTCCCTTCAACTTGTGCATTTATGGGACTGTTGCTGACTGGAGTCCAATATCTTATCCATTTCAAGCTAATTCTTACACGTTTATACTCAAAATCCGGGATGTTATAAGTCCCTCCCAAAGAACAACGACAGTGTCATGTAAAATACTATTTTGAGTCCTAAATACTACATCTGTTCTTAATATAAGAATTAGTTTGACATTTAATTTGATTCTAAATATAAGATTTCAATTCACGTTGCTTTTCATAGTTATTTATTTTTCTAAGATAGTTCTTGTAGTAATTGCATATATAGATGTTTTATCAAATGGCGGTGCTAGCTAATAAACATAATTAGCAAAGATATTTTAAGAAAGATAATACTCCTCCGATCCTAAATATAAGACCTTTATATTAGGGTCTTATATTTAGGACCGGAGGAGTATTTATTTATTATAAATAATTAACTTAACTAGTTTTCTTAATCTACTCAAATTAGTCAACTAGCTTTTATATTAAAAACCGGAAGTAGTATAAACTAGTTGAAGATTTGATTTGTCATTAAATATAAGACCTTAACTCACTTTGTCTCTCATATTTATTCATTTTTCAAAATAGTTCCTATGATAATCACACATATTAAAGGGTTTTCATTGGCTATTTTAGGGAAGATAACCCTCATTTATTACAAATAACTAACTTAACTAATTTTTTTTAATATTCGCCAATTAGTTGTTTAACTCTTATATTAAGGACTATGGGTAATACATATCCAATTACAAGTACATAGCCGAATCCAAAGCAAAATTCCATACAACATCATATATAGTAAATAGCAATCCATGTAATAAGGACACTGATGTCACTCGTCACTAGAAAATGCGATAGAGCAATGCCAATCTAGGTATTGAATCTCTTGAGCTCTTGAGGAGCTTAATTATTTATTTAGGATATTAGTTAAAAATGACAAGCACAAGTCAACTAGGAGGATGCATGTGATTATACTATCCAAGCCAAACTATCAAACTTTTCTAGTTGTTTATTTGATTTTTCTTTACGAATTTTAAGTATAAATGAGTGTAAAATAATGAAATAAATCAAACAATATGCAATGGCTCACTCTGCTTCATCTGAGTACTATTCAGACTATAGTGCAACCAATTTACTGCACCAAACTACCTGTAATACTACAACAAATCAATAGCACCACATGCTCAATTCCCCGGCTTGCTTAGACAAAGTGATGCATTCGGATTCATATCCCAGCAAAATAAAATAATGTGTTGCTCTGTTCCAGTAAACTCAATCATATAAATAAATTCCAACAAAAATAAAATGAACAATGGAATCTACAAAAACAATAAAGGCTCAGCCACAATTCTAATACAATCACAAGTCTGAATCAAATGTTCATCAACCGTTTCATATATGAAATCACAAATCTGCCTTTAGAGTCACAACTAATCATCTATATATAACCTGGACAAATAATTGTGAAACATATATCAAGGAATAGAAGATAAACTAAAGGATTCCTTTTCATAGCAGAGGCTCGAGCTTCAGTCTAAACTCTGAAGAGAGCTGGAAGATTTAGCTGGTCATGGTTTTCAGTACAGTTCACCAAGCTACATCCAAGAACCAAGCCATCAACACAACTATGAGAGAAGAGAAATCAAGAAGAAAATGTGATAGATGAATTAGGATGCTGAGGGATGTTGCGAGATGGAGAGAGATTGGGTGAGACAGAGAGATCAAGATGAAATTCGAGAGAGTAACAGTACAGTGCAGTGGGTGAGATTGAGGGGAAAATCTGAGCTTGACTCTTGACTGTGTAATCCCTGTTAGTTCGACTGAAAGCCAGCCAGCAAAATGGTGATGATGATGTTAGTTGGAGTTTGGTCCTTTTTTTTTTTTGGGTATAGGTATCTTCTTATTAAAGACAGTCTTATTTGAGACATTATAGGATATTAAATATGGACATCTTTTTCAATAGCGATTTAAATCTTGGTTTGCCGCGTTATAAGAGATCATTCCCTTCCGCTAGACTCAGTCCCGTTAATAAGTCTGGTAGGTGTTGATGAGTCCGAATATATCTCTTGGCTGATCCTCAAATGGGATTTTTTTCCCCCTAAAGTATAAGCATTTTTCTATTAGAGGCAATTTTATTTAAGGTATTATCAAGTACTAAATGTGGGCATCCATCATAACAGGGATTCGAACCTTAATTCGTCATATTGTGAGAAACTAGCCCATCCCGCTAAACCCAACCTTGTTAGTCTCAAATGGGATTTTAGTTTCTCTCCAATTCCCTTCACCCTTATTTTCATCATTAAAGTTCAAATGCTGCAAATTTCATATTTCATAAACTAATTTTATAAATTTTTTATTACTGTTTAAAATTACCATGGCTAAATTTAGTTTAATTTTATTATTTGTTTTATGAACATGTAACATTTTTTAAATAATTTTATAAAATATAAAATATGGACTATTCATATTTTAATCTAATGGTTAGCATGAAAAGCGGAGAGAATCCAGCCTGCTCATGTGCGTTTTGGGTCTCTCCCCTCTTTAGTCCTTTTTAGACGAAGTTTCCTTTAAATGTTCTTCTAAATTTTCACAACAAGCATTAAAAGATTTATAATGCAATACCTCTCATATTTAATATAAGAGTTAGCTGAAAATTAAATTTGGTTCTAAATATAAAATCTTAGCACTACAAAAAAAACAGAGGATTAATGACGAAATTTAGTAACGAAATTTTATTCTGTTACAAATTCCATCACTAAAATTAGTAACAGAATTTAGTGACAGAAAATTTCTATCATTAAATTAGTAACAAATTAGAATTTTATCATAAATCTATTGTTAATTCTATTTTAAATGATTAGTGACGAAAAAATTCTGATATTAATTTTCGTCACTAACTATCATCACAGAACATTTTGTAACAGAAGTAGTGACGGAATTGTCCTGTCACTAATTTCTATTACAATTCCATAATTAATCTGTCACAATGACGAACCTAGCCATTGTAGCAAGTGAGTTTGAGTATGACGGCCTCAATGAAGTCTTTAAATTATATATGCGCGCGCGTGCATGTGATTGTATATAGACACACGCACTGACACACATACATTGGAAAATCTAAGATAAACCAAAACTTAAATGCCTCAAAAAATTGATGACGGCATAGTATTTCTTATTATCAAGTCCACTAATATTTCCAAGTCTTCCGGTCTTCTCAATAGAAAGTCGTGCCATGAATAAGAAAATACCACAGATATTATATATTTAAATCCTTTTGAAGTTAGCAGGTGTTAGGGAAAAACTGGAGACTATTATTTGTAAAAATATTGAAGGCTAATAATAGCTCAGTGATTTTATTTTATTTTTAAAATGTTTTCAAACAAAACAAATCCTGTATGGGCTCCATGAATGGTATGGAGCTTAAAAAATAATCATCACTATTTTATTACTTATAAATAAAATAACTTATGACAAATTTTATATTGTATATTGTTATTGATTATAAAAGGAATATAAGGAGTATACAAATACGCACTCACGTAGTGAAGTCAAAGTGAATTAATTTTATTTATTTTTGTTTTAGTCCAGAAGTGAATAAATTAATTCAGATAATCGAAATTTGAATAAATATTTTGCTCTGAAGTTTGGTTTTCTTGGATAAGAAATTGGACAAAATTTTAGTATGACCCGAAAATAATAAACCTTTTCTTATAAAATTTAACATAACCCAAAAAAATCATAATAATTCCGTTCGGACGCCAACTTTTCCATTTTATTATTTTTAGCTTTTTTTTTTTGCCATAATTCTATTTAGCTTATTTATTGCTTGATGATTACTCATTTCCTTTTATTACTTATAAATAAAATAACTTTTCCAACTTTTATATTCAATTCATGCTATAACAACATGACATGTGGTGTTATAGAAAAACTGTACACAATCATATAAATCTTGAAACAATCGTTTTGGGGATGTTTTTAATTTCGAATTAGAGTGTTTACAAATAATTCACACATAAATCAAATTTTTTATTTTAGCTATAAAATGAGCAAATTAATGTATTCTCTATATTTTGATTTCAGCTATATATTTATATATAATATCTTGAAATAAAAATTCATTTTTGCATCACAAAGTCTTTTTCAAGTAGAAAGTTTTTGAAGCCAAGACGCGGATAGAAAATTTACAAATCTTTGAGTGTGGCCTCAAATTTAAGTTTACATCTACTTTAAAAAAAAAAAACTTGCATATAACTTTTCAAAACATCAAAGATTTTAAAAAAATACAATAGATAGGAGACAATTAGATTATAAGGTCAACCAACGGGGTTATATCCAACAGAAGATGCTAGTTTTTCATAATATAATAAATTAATGTTCAAATCTCCACTGGAAGAAGGTCCACATTTAATGCTTTACAGTACTTCAAATAGAATTATCTCTAATAAAAAGATACTTATCTGTACAAAACAAAAGATTGTAGGGTCAGATTAATAAATTTAAAATGTTCACATAATGACAAATAGTAAAATTAAGTATTTTGGAATCTTTAATGAAATGTTCTTGACGGCATTAAAAGTCCGACTGTATAGTGTTTCTTTTGAAAATAGAGGTGATCTTTAATAAATTAGAGAAAGGATGTCATTGTATTTTACTTTTATTTAATTTTTTTCCCGGTAAAAAAGGTGATTGAAAAATTAAAGAAAAATAGAATGTATGTAACATATTGAAGAGATTGTCCACATAACGCTTTTAAAAGTCTTCGCTTCAAATTATACACAGTTTCAGTCCTTTACTCATTAATAATTTCACCAGAGGTTTCATTCTTATCATCTCTTTCAATTTTCTTTGGTAAAAGATTTTTTTATCATCTCTTATCATCTATCATATATTCAAATCCTTCTAAAGTTAGTGGGTGTTAGAGAAAAACTGAAGACAATTATATATAAAAATATTGAAGGCCAATAGCTCGGTGATTTTTTTTTATTTTAAAAATGTTTGCAAACAAAACAAATCCTATATGGGCTCCTTGAGTGGCAACTTATAATAGAATAATCAATACTATTTTATGACTTAAAATAAAATAAATTATTATAAATTTTATTTTTAATTAAGGAGTACACTTACTCAGATATTGAGTCAGAGTGAATTAATTTTATTCATTTTTGTTTTGGTCCAGAAATGAATAAATTAATTGATATAATTGAAATTTGAATAAACATTCGCGCTCTGAAGTTTGACTTTTATGTATAAAAATTTGCACAAAATTTTAGTATGACCCGAAATAATAAGTCTTATGTACAATTTCTTCTAAAATTTAATATAACCAGAAAAAGAAAAAAAAATTGCGTGTGAACTCCATAAAATTACATATGGCCTCTTCGAACTCCAACTTTTCTCTTTTATTTTTAGCTTATTTATTGCTTGCGAATTTCTCCTTTAATTTCCTTTCCTATTCACATTCCTTCCAAATAAACTTGAGTTGATGTGTTTCTGGGTGTGTGTATAACAAAATTAAATACATTACCTTTAAAATATACTATGCATTCAGGGTTTTATAGGTTCAAAGGAAAATTGATCTTATATACAAAATATTTAGCTGACCTTTAAATTTAATCATTTATGTTTTCTTCAACTCTCTTTAATTCTAATGCATTAATGTAGGTTGGCAAAAAAATAAAAATTTATCGTAGAAAGTTGGCATTCATTCATTATCTTCACTCCAAATTTAACATACCACAAAATCATGCCACTCAAATTCAGATTATATTAGATGTTGAACTAACAAAACAAATGAAAATTTTAATATTAATACATTCATTTTCATATCATTTTCTATTCGTATTCTCTTTTTCCATTTTCACAACCACATCGTTTGAATGTTTCAAAAGATAAAAGTTGCTTAAGTAACAAATTAATGATTTTTTTTCATTCAATTAAAGGATTTATGTGAATACGACTTTTAGCTTTCAAAATAAGGAAAATATTGTATGAATTATTATTTAAACCTTTTATATTCAGTTCATATTATGATTTATAACAACATCAATGATATGTGGTGTTACAGAGAAACTGCAAACAATCATATATAAATCTTGAAACAAAAGTCTTAGATGTTTTTTGTAACTTCTTTAATTTTTTTCAAGTTAGTCAACTAGATTTTATTAATGCCCAACCCAGAAAGCTTATAAAGTCTTCGTCCCAAATTATATTCAATTTCAGTCTCTGCTCATTAATGAAACCCACCAAGGAGCAACTTCCGTTGTTATCATCCCTTTGCATTTCTTTTGGTGGAAGAGATTTTGCCAATTTTTCCGAACATCATTTTCTACCAAATTGCATTAACTAGTCCAAACACAAAGATTTAAATGTCTAAAAAATTTATAACCATATTTTTTTTTTATGGTCAAGTCTTCTAATACTTCTAAGTCATCCCTTCTTTTAGAGGAAAAATTGGAATATTAATGCATTATTCATTGTCATATCATTTTCCATGACACAAAGATTTAAATGTCTAAACAATCTATAACCATATTTTTTTTTTTATAGTCAAGTCTTCTAATACTTCCAAGTCTTCCCTTCTTTTAGAGGAAAAATTGGAATATTAATGCATTCATTGTTATATCATTTTCCATTGCACAAACATTTAAATGTCTAAAAAATCTATAACCATATATTTTTTTTCTATGGTCAAGTCTTCCATCTTTTAGTATAACCATATATTTTTTTCTATGGTTAAGTCTTCTAATACTTCCAAGTCTTCCATCTTTTAGAGGAAAAACTGGAATATTAATGCATTTATTTTCATATCATTTTCCATTCTTATCTTCTTTTCCAATTTCTACAACCAATTCAATTGTAAAGATCAGAATAAATCAAACGATTTTTTTTTCATTCAATTAGATGTTTTCTGGGAATGCAATTTTAAAATTAAGAAAAATATCCTATAAATTATCATTTAGACCTTCTATGTTCAGTTCATACTATAACAACATCAATTATATATCATACGTTGATCTATGAAGCAAGCAATAATTTAAATGCCTTGAAAAATTGATAACCACACATGATATTTCTTATTGTCAAGTCTACTACTAATATTTCCAAATCTTCCTGCAGTCTTTTCAATAGAAATCGTGTCATGAATCCAATTTCTCCACATCATGTTACCTGCCTTACATTTCTGAGCAGAATAGCTGTTTTCAAGTAGCATTCGATCGACGTATTAATCAATATTTGATTGGTTGGTTTGAAGTTATCGACAAAAAAGATTTCTCTAAGTCACTTTGTTTCTTTTTGTCCAATTTTTTTCTCATTCTTATCTTTTTCAATTTCCAAAACCAAGTTGAATTACTGGATATTTTTCACTACATCTTTTCTTTTAACATTGTGAATAAGAAAATGCCACAGGTATAAGCTGTTATGTGCTTAGATCCTTTTAAATTTGGTACGTGCTAGGGAAGACACGAGGCTATTACTATAAAAATACTACTTCCGATTTTTAATATAATACCTTGTTTGACTTTTATTTTGATCCTAAATATAAGACCATAATCTACTTTGTCTCTCATATTTATGCATTTTTTTCAAGGTAGTCCCTCTGATAATAGTAGTTCTAGTCAATACACTTGATTAGCAAGGATATTTTAAGAAAGATAATACTTATTTATTACAAATAACTAACTTAATTTCTTTCTTTAATTTTCTCAAATTAGTCAACTAGCTCTTATAATTAGGAGTGAAGTAATATTGAACGCCAAGAGCTCAGCGATTTTTTATTTTAAAAATGTTTTCCCCAACAAACCAATCCTATGCTATGACTTATAAATAAAATAACTTATTATAATTTATTTTATATCATTGTTAATCATTGAAGGAGTATACACAGACACACTCACTCACGCAGTCAAAGTAAATTAATTTCATTTATTTTTCTTAGCCCAGAAATGAATAACTTAATTCTGATAATTGAAATTGGAATAGATATTTGTTGCTCTGAAGTTTGACTTTTACGCACAAGACGTCGGACAAAATTTTAGTATGAACCTAGAATTGTAAACCCCATATGCGATTTCTTATCAAATTTAATACTCCTCCGGTCCTAATTATAAGACCCAATTGACTTATTTGAGGAGATTAAGGAAGTAAGTTAAGTTGGTTATTTATAATAAATAAGTGTTGTTATTCCTAAAATATCCTTGCTAATTAAGTATATTGGCTAAAACTATCATTATTAGAAGGATTATCTTTGAAAAAATGCATAAATATAAGAGAGAAAATGGATTGGGTCTTATAATTAGGACCAAATAAAAAGTCAAATTGGGTCCTATAATAAGGATCGGAGGAGTATAAACTAAAAAATCATAAAAATTGCGCGTGAAATTCAATAAAACTACATATGGCTCTTTGAGCTCCAAATTTTCTTTTTCCTTTTTAGCTTACTTATTGCTAATTATTTCTCCTTTCCTTTCCTATTCACGTGCCTTCCAAATACACGTGAGTGGATATGTATAAATATATATATATAATTAAATACCTTACCTTTAAAATTTACTATACATTCTGGCTTTTATAGGTCCAAAGGAAAATTGATCTTATATACAAAATATTTAGGGAAAATCCCAGAAAAAGCTCCTGGAATATACCAAATCCCAGATTGGATCCTTAAATTTCGAAAATGACAGAATGGGTCATTGACCCAATCTGTCATTTGTGAAATTCAGGCGAATTGACATTTTTGCCCCTGAACAAAAGTGAGTAATTATTCTCTAAACAAATCTAGGTAATGCTTACACAGTTCTAGTGATTACAAGATTCGTTGTAGTTAATAATAAGGTACCTGACAATAATAAGATACCTGACTATGAAAAAATGAGTAGTTATTCTCTACACAAATCTAGGTAATGCTTACATTGTTCTAGTGATTACAGAATTAGTTATAGTTAATAACAAGACACCTGACTATGAAAAAGTGAGTAGTTATTCGCTACACGAATCTAGATAACACCTAAACTCTTATAGTGATTCCTTGAATCATTATAGTGAATGAATAAATGAGGGCAAAATTGTCAATTCGCCTGAATTTCACAAATGACAGATTGGGTCAATGACCCATTGTCATTTTCGAAATTTAAGGACCCAATCTGGCATTTTCCATATTCCGATGACCTTTTTTGGGATTTTTCCAAATATTTAACTGACGTACAAATAATGTAGATTGGCCAAAAAAAAATATTGTAGAAAGCATTCATTCATTGTCTTTAGTCCAAACACACCACAAAATTATATACCTCTCAAATTCAAATTATATTGTATGTTCAAATAAAAAAAAAACAAATGAAATTTTAAAAATGAAACTGTCATCATCACTGCAAGAAAACAAAGGATTAGTGATGGAATTTAGAGACAAAATTTTTTTCCATCACTAATCCCTCACAAATTCCATCACTAAAATTAGTGACGGAAAATTTGTCACTAAATTAGTAAAGGAATAAAATTTTGTTACTAAATTAGAGGCGGATTAGTGCGAAATTTTTTTCTGTTACTAAATTCTGTTACAAGTCCATCACTATTTCTGTCACTAATTTCCATCACTAACTCTCATTTTGTGACAGAAATTAGTGATGGAATTTTTCTATCACTAATTTTCGTCGTAATTCCAGCACTAATCCATAAAAAAATATAATATAAGTATATAATAATTATTTTTTAAACTTATTATTTAAATGTAAATAAAAATACAATATATGATAGTTTTTAGATAATATATTATATAAGAACTTAAAAATACAAATATTATAAAAGAAAATAAAAATAAAAGTATATAATATACTTATTATTTTGCTAAATATTAGAATTAGAAATATAAATTATTAGAAATTTTTTACTAAAATATAAAAATTAAATTCAAATAAATAATAATATATTAAATTATGTATATAATATTTATTATATATATTTGTAGTTGTTATTAGAAATATTATATATTTATTTATTTTTGCATAAAAATTTTGCAAGTGTTTCTCAGCTCAACTGGCAAAGGTTTCAGCACGTGCGCACTAGGTCTTAGGTTTCAACTAACACTTCTTCACAAGTTGGCTCAATTTGTGACATGGCGATGATGTGGACAAGGCGACGACATGGTGGCTCATAATGATGGACACGTGATGATGACGTGGATGCTAGGATGATGTGTCTGCGTGGGAGAGAGGAGGAGTTGAGGTGGTTTCCAGTGATGACATGGTAGATCACAATGATGGACACGTGGTGATAACGTAGAAGAAGAGATGTGGCAACATGAGAGAGAGGAGTTGGTGAGGTGGCAGCTGTTGATGATGTGGTGGGTCATAGTGACGGACATGTGGCGATGATGTGGATGAGGGGATGACATGACGGCATGGGAGAGAAAGGAGAATGTGAGGTGGCAACTGGTGATGAGGTGGCAGTCACAGGTATGACACATGCTGGCGATCAATGGTTGCCACCGAAGCATGTACGAAATGACTTTTTGGATACGTCCAATGTTGTTCTAAAAGTGGTAGAAGTTGTTTATATACATATATATTTCCTTCGGTTTGAAATATAAGATAAATTTTGTTAGAGTGACTTTTTTTTATAAGATAACATTCACTTTTTGTCTAAGTGGTTAATGAGTTTTTTTTTTTTTAAATTTTATCCCTAACATATATTCTCTTTCTTTTTTATTTCATTTATTACATCTTTTACTTGTTCTCTTCATTAATAAGAGCATATTTAAAAAAATACAGGCCTTACATATTTATTGTTAAATTGATTTTAACCAATTTTTTAATAAACATAAATTGATAAAGTTTATGTTATATTTTGAACTGAATTGAATGGTATTTTATTTTTGGGAAACCAGTATTAAATTTCTTTTTCTTATACCACGGAAAGTAGAAACCAACATTGAGTTTATCATCATGCTCTTGTAATTAAATCACAAACACTTGTCAAAATGCCAATATGAAGAAATCATTAAAAAAGACATAAGGATTTTTTTTTCCTTAAAAATAAATGTTTTAGCCGTTGACGTTTTTTATTTAAATTTAAAAATTTTTATTTTATTATTGATAATTTGAAAAGTTCAACTAGTTGATATGTTTATTAATTATTTTTACTCTATATATTTCAGTCTTATAGCCTTTTTGTTCGAAATCAATTTTTATTATTTTTTATATTTATTATTCAAAATAGTTAATGTATAATTAAAATATATTAATTTAATCACTATTGTTTCAACCACTGCTCAACCCCAGTCCCCAAGTTTAACTACTATTAAACAATGAATCAAATATAGATATTTTTAATACCTTGCTCCTGGTTTGCAATTGCCGAATAGAGAACAACCAACAATTTATTTTAGTTTATATTATGCATGCAACTTGGGAGGAAGAAAACAAAGAAATTCACCACTCATCACTGACTTTGACCTCTTCCTCCGTCAAGCAGCCTAGCTAGTTGCAGAAGAACAATTAATTCAGAAACGTATAATTGAGGGAATTCAAAGTGAAATGCCATACATTTTCCCTTTGAGACGTAATTGACGGATGTGTAGTTTAGTCTTTGCCATTAATTGAAGTGGGACCTGCCAGACTCTTTCGCTATGTATAAATGCTGCCTTGAAGTGCACAAAATATACCATAAATAACTTCGACGGAATACGAAAGTTAAGCAAAATCATGTCTTCCATAGTACTGCTTCTTCTGATACTATCGTCCATTGCACTGCAATTTACAGGTCCGTTCTCTCTCTCTCTCTCTCTCTATCTATCTATATACTGATGCATATATTCTAACAAATTCTGTTCAAGTATTCCTAAAATCTATTCTTTGGACCTTTATTCTGATGTACCAAAACAACATTTCTTTCTGTCGCGGCACTATAATTAATCATCATTCTGTACTAACTTATAGAAAGGTCATTGTTAGACCTGGCTAAATATTTCTCTTACAGAACTATCAAACGTTCAAAAGCGGTTGAGGCATTCATTAAAAGAATATATCACAGATGGGATATTGACGTTCTCATTGATTTTTTTTTTCTTCGCTCATATTCGATACTTCACATATATATGTCGGGAGTATGAAAATTTGAATAGAAAATCTATATTCAAGAATTTTTTTTTTTAAAACTCTTATGACCCTTTACAATTTGAGAATTGCCAGTTTAATATGTTCTATATATTATATGCAGCTGTGAAATCCATTGGAGTGTGTTATGGCGTAAATGGAGATCATCTACCAAGCGGGCAAGAAGTGATAGACTTGTACAAATCCCATGGCATTGGAGGGATGCGCATATACTATCCAGATGAACAAGCCCTTCAAGCCCTAAGACGTTCGAACATTGAAGTGTTGCTTGATGTGGCTAAGGAAAATCTTTCCTCACTATCTGATCCTGCATATGCCAATCGTTGGGTTAAAAATTTTGTAGTAGCCTACTCAGATGTGAACATCAGGTACATTGCTGTGGGAAATGAGATTAGTCCTAGTGACGGAGAAGCAAAGTATATTCTACGTGGAATGCAAAACATTCAGAAGGCAATTTCTGCAGCAAATTTGCAAGGCAAAGTTAAGGTCTCTACAGCAATCAAAATGGATCTACTTGAAAACACTTACCCACCCAGGAATGGCAAGTTTAAGGATCCTGCAACTACATACATAAAGCCCATCATCGATTTCCTTGTCAACAATGGATCACCACTTCTCGCTAATGCGTATCCCTATTTTGCCTACAGTCCGCCAAGTAGCCCCATTCATCTTGACTTTGCTTTGTTCAAACAAGGAACAAATGACCCAGCAGGTTATCAAAACTTGTTTGATGCAATGTTGGATTCTATATATTATGCTCTTGAGAAGATAGGAGCACCAAATTTGCAGGTTGTTGTTTCTGAAAGTGGGTGGCCTTCGGATGGAGGAGCTAAAGGGGCCAACGTCAATAATGCGAGCACTTACTATCAGAATTTGATTAAACACGTCAAGGGAGGGATCCGGACTCCAAAACATAATGCGCCTATTAAGACGTACTTGTTTGCCATGTTTGATGAAAACAAAAAGCCAGATCCACCAACTGAGAGGCATTTTGGTTTGTTCAATCCTGATAAGTCGCCCAAATATGGAATTAGTTTCAATTAATACTGCTTAGAAAAGAAGAACAATAATAATAATACTAATAATTTGTACTCTTTGTTTTCCTTGGAATAAGTGTGCCATGAGCATGCTCATGTTTCTTCTTGATTAATGTATCGAGGTTTCAATGTTCAGAGTTAATTCTAATAAAACATTTTCTTAGTTACAGAAGCTCTAATAAAACTTGTGTGCAATGTTATTTTTGTATTTCTAGTTAGTTGATCTTTTGCTGCAAATGTTTGTTAAAAAAATGAATTTCGGCTTTCTTTTATATTTACTTTAGTTTCATTTGTGGTTTGATAGCTAGTAGCTCAATTTAGAGGAAAGTTTAAGAATTAACTTAAAGGAAATTTATTTGGTCATCCCTCGTGAAATGTCCAAGTAATTAACTTTTCAGGATATTTGAGGCACCGCTCTAATCAATAGCCAAAAAGTTTTGATCCGCCATTGACAAGAAGGAGTATGACGACTTTTTGAGTGCATACCATTTTGCCATATTTTTATATGGTTTAATTAGAAGCCTATATAACTCGACTATTTAGAATTTATTAGAGAATCTTTCACAAAACTTATACACTTTATTACATCTGCTCCTATACTAACTAAAAATTAAAGAGATTCGTATTTGTATTCTTCTTTTTTTTTTTTTTTAAGTTTTTAGCCGTCTTTTAAAATATGATAGACTAAAATTTAAACATTAATTCTTTTTTTTTATTTTACATTTTGAAAGATAAAAAATTGATGAGAAAAACGTATAAAAAATCAGTAAAAAGGAGACAAAAAGTATTAAAGTCCAATGCTTTTTTCTTTTCTTAACTTAAAATAATAATAAAGTTATTTTATAACTCATACTCCCTTTGGTTTTTATTATATTATAAGAGACCGCTAACTAATTTACATATACTAATAAAAATAGTCAAACATATTAAATTTGTCATAAAATTTAAATAATTTTCAACTCATTAACTATACTAAATTTTAATATCATATTAATTTCGACTCTCTCACCACCTTTATTAAATGTAGATTTTAAATACTCGTTAAAACCACCATAGGATACCATAAAAAGGACTACATTTTTTTTCCTAGAAGGGTCTTATAATAAGAACCAGAGGCAATGCATATCTTGATGATGTTTCTTCAAAAATTCTGTGATTTATAGAGGCCCCTGAATCCTAATTGCAGAATAGAATGCATCCAATAAATTATTTTAGATCTACACACAAATTGTGAGTAGAAAACAAATTAAGGCCCCACCGTATTATTGACTTTAAGTTGTGACTATTAGTGTCTTTTTCTTAACAACTTGGTACGTTTCCTTTCCTGTGGCCTACTTGCAGATGAACAATGAATTCCTTGGAGCTGTAGTGATATTTGACGGACCTAAAAGTATTGGTCATTAAATAATGAAAGGAAAGATGACATTTAGATATCGTTTTAGGAAATTAATTACATTCAAGGATCTCCAATTTATGAAATATAAAGAAAAATCAATTTTTTTAAAAATAAATCAACAAAAATGCACTTGTGCATATGGTAAAGCATATCTCATATATGAATTTCAAAAGCTTAGATGCAAATCTTGAAGCTTACTTGTAAATCTTGAAGAATAAGTTACAAATTAGTTGTAAACTATGAAATTTTCGTAAATTTTAAGAGATTATATAGTTGTAAAATATTGGAAAATAATTGCAAATATTAATTAGAAAATGTGTTACAAATTGATTATAATTTTTTAAAACAAAAGTACGTATTATTGAATGAAACAAGAGCAAATTACATGCATAACAAGTCCACAAAGATCAGCCTATGCCAACTCGCCCATGGAGCTGGCCTTGCACATATTAACATTACAATGCTTAACACCCGAATTTAAAGTATCAGAGTCCAGAATTTGCTGAAAACAAGATGGTGCTTTAACAATCATTTCACCGCGTACCATCTCATTCTTTGCACAAGCTGCAAAATATTTCTTTGGTCCTATTTATAAGTCACTTTTAGTATAGACAAAAAAAAATTTTAACTTCATTAATTCTCATTTAAAATTTAACAACTTTCCAACTTTATCTCTATTTAGTATATATTATACCTTATGTATAATCGCAGACTTCAGACTTGTGTTGATTGTGGCCTTGTGGGCTTCAAGTCCTCTCTTTTTTCTCTTACTTTCGAAAATTTCATATTCTCCCTTAAATCAAAATAATTAATAACTGGTTGATATTTAATATTTTATAAAATGATTATTATAAACATAAATAAGTAAATTTAAAGTATTAAAATTTGACTAGCACGGTCCATAACTGCATTATAAAAAAAAAAAGAAAAGTTAATTTATAAGATATTAAAAGGAGAATTATTGCTATAAAATTCCGAGGAATAAACATAATTACTCAAAAGCTTCAATAAGAAAATAATAACTTCTCAATGGTTGTCGTTGGACTTTTTGGTAGTTATTGTTTTCTCTTGAGATTTCATAGTAATTCTTGCAATATTAAGCATAAACCAAGGTTTTGTGTGATTTCATCCACACACTAAGAAAAAAAAAGTCAACGAGTGATTAATGAACTAGAAATTAACCATGGTTTGAGGAGAAGTTGGATTGATGAGCTTTTGAGAAAATCTATTCTTCAAAATCATTTTTGATGGGGATTCGAGTTTCTTTTTCTCATTGTGGTCTTGGAATATTTTTGAGATAAAAAAAATGAGGTTCGTGTTGTCTCCATTACAGCTGAACGCAGCAGCAGTGGCACAACAAATGATTGATGTGTTAGACATAATTGGGATTCTGCATTTTGGAATTGCTGGAAGTGCAAATGACTCCATTTCCTTTGGAGATGTCACCATTCCCAACAGTTTGTTCATCCTGGCCTATGGGACTGGCTGGTACTTCAATTTTCTTTCTGTAAAACTTGTCAATTTTTCAAGTACCTAACGCTTGCAAATAGTACTAAAGAAACTCTTGAGTCTTGAATTTATGGTTTGTGTTTGATAATGGCAGAAGCCGAATGGGACACTTGAAAGTAGTGACTTTGCTCACTTGGATTTTAGTAACTTCGATGTTCCAAGAGGTAACAATTTGTTGGGACTGTTGGCTACAGTTCTGAAGAATTCTTTTCTGTCACTGGAAAACCCAACTTAATTAGCACAGCGTTTGATCTGGGCTAAAGTTACTTCTCAGTGGCTTCAACTTGCTGCTACTTTGGAGGTTAGAACAAAACATGATGCTACTCACTATTAAGAACTTGGCCATATATGCACCAATAAACCATAAGGATGCCAGTCCAAATTTCCTAAATACAAGAGCTAGATAACTAATTTATATAAATTAAATTAATTAGTTAAGTTAGTTATATGTAAAAAATATGTGTTATTTTCCTAAAATACTCTTTTTAATCATTTATGTTAGAAAGTACTCATTTGATGGGAAACTCCACTAATATGTGTGATCAATATGGGGAGCTTAGGGTGAAAAAACAATAAACTTGGAGTAAACTGAGATCTTATATTTATAACCAAAACAAACCCCTTTATACAAATTCTTACATTTAGGACTAGAAGGATTACTATGTATTTGTAAAATACTACCTTTATAAGTCTCATTACCCTTTTCAACCCTCTTGATAACAGATGTATACGGAAGTGAGAAGCTGATAGTGTAATTTGTGACAGGGGATACAACTAGAACGTTGTATAAACTCGAGCTTTTGTCTTCCGCATAGTACCAAGTTAGTGGTTGGTGTGAATGGCACATCAGCCGACATATATGTCGACAATGAAGCTTACAGAGATTTCCTGTTCCAAACATTTCAAGTTTCTTCTGTTGATATGGAGAGTTTCGCCATAGTCATGGTCAGTATTCTTCACCACTTTCATCCACCTCAATCTTCATGCATATACATACATATGTAAACTTTTCAAACACATGCATATATTTGGTGTGAGGGAATATATATATACTACCTCCAATTCTAAATATAAAGCTAATTGACTAATTTGAAGAGATTAAAAATAAGTTAAGTTAGTTATTTGTAATTAATATTTGTAGTCTTTCCTAAAATATACTTGCTGATCAAATGTATTGGCTAGAATTATCATTATGAAAATGATTACCTTGGAAAAAAGTACAGATATGAGAGATAAAATAGATTGGGATTTTATATTTAAGACCAAAATAAAAGTCAAACAAGGTCTTATATTAAGTACCGGAGGTAGTGGGTGTATATATATAATGTAATAGTGCACAAGACTCCTACCAAGTAGAGGGTCTAGAAAGGGATGGATGTACTTAGTCTTGCAAGTAAGCAAAGAAGCTATTTTTAGGATTTGAACCTGTGACCTTACATAGGAGCAATATTACAGTTGCTTCCAAACACACCCTCTAATCTATATAATTGTCGGTGAATATAAATACTTTAAAATACTTTATTAATTTTCTTAATATCTTCAAATTAATTAGTTGGGTTTTATATTAAGGATTAAAGGTGGTATATAATTATTGGAGAATATAATGAATGTGTTTGATTGCAGACAAGCTTGTCGAATGGGATTCCTGTGGTAGTGATAAGAGGGATATCAGATATGGTGGGAAAGAGTGGAGAAGAAGCCATTAGCACATTTGGAGCTCTTGCTGCTACCAATGCAGTCACAGTTTTGCTTCGCCTTCTCAACATTTTGCCTTTCTCACTCCATCATTACATTTCATTTTTATAACTTCTTCCAACAATGCTTTGCTTCTTACATCACTTTAATTTTAATCTTATTGTTCTTTCTTTTGTATCAGCAAATATAGATGCAAGATAATAAATAAATTTTATCCCATCATTTTTTTCTTAAAAAAATTATTTATTTTTAATTTGTGACAACCTACATATGCCAGCATCCACAATTGTAATTAATAGATTATGAGCATGATGACTATTATTTATAATTGAGAAAACTATAAGTACTTAATATAAAGAAAATTTACAAAAACCTGATTAAAAATCATGAGACTGTAAGGACTAACAAATTTGTTTTTCCTTAAATTTTCAAAGATCAATTGCATTTTGTTATACAGTCAATGGTAAATTGCAAAATATGAGCGTCGAGTGCTGTATTTGCGTCAAGTTTCCCAATATTATATATTAATAGTTGGAAAATTAATGACAAATTGTGATTTGCTAGTGTCAAATTTTGAAAACTCAACATGAAATTCTTATACTGATATGTATAAGTTAAATTCTTTTATGGTAAAATTTGGAAAATCAGTTGCAAATTTTTTTACCTATAAGTGAAAAGTTAGTGTGAAATTTTTAAAGGTAGACACTGATCCTTTGTAATTTACTATTGACTGATATAATAACCTACAACTGTTTTTTTGAATCTGGTAAGAACATTTTACCAAAAAAAAAAGGAATAATTATATAATTTCATAGGATTGATATTAATGATCAAAATAAACTTTAGTTGATCCATGTGACCATATTTTGGCCAAAAAAAAAAATCCATGTGACCATATGTGGGAAAGATGTCAGATATTATTGTTTGTGTCACTTAAGTCACGAGGGCGGTTGCCTCTGTCATTTATGCTGCACATGTACATTAAAGCAAAATATACTGAAACATTTATGATATTCAAAATTGTTAGTTATAATATATTTCCTTTGTCAGTGTAGGTCCAAATTTTTGGCTTTTCTTTTATCCTTCATGAGAGACATGTTTCCCTCACCAAGTTATAGAGAAGTAAAAGCTTTGGAACAGTAACAAATAGTTTTCTCTTTATATAGTACTTCCTCCATATCACTTAATATAATATTAATAAACACACCTACGTTGATAAACAAAAAAAAAAGGTAAAAACATATCACTTTAAAATCAGTTTTTGCTTTTCATTCTATCTTCCCTCAATTATATATCATCATAGCAAAGAGTGCATTTTTAAAACATCAAAAGTATATAATTTAGATTTTTTTCATCAGGAGTATTTTCAAAAACATGCATTAATTTTACTTAGAAAATCTATGGTGAAACTTTGAAACTTATATAGTTTGGATACTATACAATGATGAATAGTTGGGGCGGCATGGTTTAAATTAGATTTTGTACAATTAAATACATTTACACATGTCAATATGTCAATCTTAAGTTTCGAGTCTACGACCACATCTAAACATGATGAGGTTAGTAAGCTTCAAGTACGAGACCTCATTCATATATGACGGGTGGTGTTGTTATTAAGACAATCTGCTGATTCGACCTATAACTTAAGTCAATTTTATGTTCATTTTTATATGATATCTGATATTCTATGGCATCGAATCGTAGGCAAGCATGGTTGAAGTATCTATAATCTCTTCCACCAAAGACAACAATATTATCTTTACTTGTGATTATTGCAAGGATCCATGCTTGTGGAAACACCTAACATTAAAATTTAAAATTTAATTTTATTCATACTGTAGGACACAGCAGCTTGCTTAAAAAGATAGGAGAATTATAATGAGGTCCCAAGCAAGAAAAATAATTGAAAAATAAGTCCTACAAGTTGTCATTCTCACTATAGGACTTGTCATTATAGATTGTTGAGGTTGTTATTAGAAATTTTTAGTAATTATTTCTTTTTTGTGGGACTTGATTGTAATTCCTCAGATATTGGTTTATGAACAAGTGGGTACGTGCACGATATATCGAATCTCAAGAAAAGCTCAAATATATGGAAAAACGTGCAACATGTGGTCAATAATTGAATCCCAACAAGCATGTAATGACAACAAACAAATTAGTAAAGAATGAAAGTAAAATAATATTATATATCGAGATAAATTAATTAAAGAGTAGGACCGTAATTATAAAAGAACGCCAAAATAGATGGGGAGGGAAGCCGGCTACTTTGGGTGAGCTCAATAATTGAACGGCCATGGCTGCCCCGGCGACGACACTCGTAAGGCAGTGTTTGGCTGTGCTTTTCTTGTTCGCCATTCTTGTCTCTTCCACTTGTGGTTCACTGGCGAGATCGAGAAAGTCAGCGACGATCAAAGAGATAAACCGGAACGGGCCGTACGTGGGGCTCATCACAGTGTATGCCCCAGAAGAAAATGCCTTCTTCGCCTCCAAGGCTTTCAAATCTCATCCCAAGCACCCCTTCGTGGATCTCGCAGGTCACATAATAAACTGATACATAGTTTCAAGCCTCGAATCACAAGATTATCTATATATTTGTGTGTGTGTGTGCATATAAGAGAAAAATGAGCGTGTCAACAGCCTTATGGCCAAAACTTATCTAAGGTTGTGGTTTTGATTCCAGTTTTAGGGGGTGTTTGGATAAAAACCAAACCATGGTTTCAGAAGTGCTTTTACGGATTACGAAATAAATATGTAGAGGAGATTACCTTGTTTTACGGAAAAGTGCTTCTGAAACCATGGTTTTGGGTTTCTCAAACACCCCCTAATGTTTGGTGTTAGTAGTTGATTTAAGGTTGTGGTTTTGATTCCAGTTCCAATGTTTGGTGTTAGTGGTTGACATGTGATGAGCATATGCAGGGAGAAGGTACAGGGTGGGAGAGGTGGAGGGTAGCAAAGTCATCTACGTCAGATGTGGGATTGGACTGGTACTTATCTTTTTCATTCTCATGTGTTAGTGTGTCGCCCGACAAACTAATGTGGTTTGTGCGTGTAGTTCGTTCGCGTTTGGCTTCTCTTCGCTGCCCTCCTGTATTCATAACTACGTCGTTTTCCATGTAGTTTTTTTCTTTTTTTCCCTCCTTTTGTGACAGTTTCTGTGTAGTTTTGGGTGGGGGGATTTGTGATATTTTTCCAGTAATACTCCACATCTTAAAATATTTTTTTTTAAGAGCATCCAATATTTTAAAATAATTTTGTTGATATATTAAATATCCTAAAATATTTTTCTAATAACATCTGATATCTTAAAATACACTCAACACCCTCAAATTTTTTTTTAGGGGTATCCAATATCCTAAAATAGTTGTTGGCATACTCAACACACTAAAATATTTTTTTAGTAGCAGTCAATATCCTATTCTAAATTATAGTCAGCACTTTAAATTATTTCTTAAGAACATCTTAAAATAATTTTTGTCAGTACCATAAATTATTTTTCAATAATACTCAATATCGTAAAGATATACTCAACACTCTTAAATATTTCTTTTAGGAGCACCAAGAATCTTAAAATAATTTTTCTATAGTAAGCACCCTAAAACATTTTTCTCGTAGTATCCTAAAATAATTCTGGGTTCCGATGACACTAAGTGCTGAGTGTATTTTTGATTACTGAAAAAAAAATTTTACGGTGTTGAGTGTATAAAAAAATTATTTTAAATGATTGGGTGTTATTGAAAATACTTTAAAATAATCTTATATTAAAAAAATGTTGAACCCCATTTCCCACCAAAACGACGTAGTTTTGGGAGAGGGAAGCAGAAAAAGGGAGGCAGCGGAGAGAAGCCAAACGCGGTTGGTTCATGGTATCTGAATGGGAAAGGGTAAAAAAAATTCTTGTCTTCTAGTTACTCATTGAAACGTACCTGAAAATAAATACGAATATTTTTTTTGAATTGTAGATATAATAATTATGATATACTCTGTACATATAATTTAAGACAAAGCCATAGAAATCGAGGATCCCACACAGATAGGTGGAGACAAATGTAATCACAGACTTCAGACTCGCGCTGATTATGGGCTTCAAATCCTCTCTTTCTTCTCTTCTTTTGAAAATTTCATATTCTCCCATAAATCAAAATAATTAGCAACTGGTTATGATTAATATTTTATAAAATTATTATTACAAACATAAATAAGTAAATTAAAATTTGACTAGCACGGCTCATAACTGCATTATAGAAAAAATAAAAGAAATTAATTCATAAGATGTTAAAAGGAGAATTATTGTTATAAAATCCCAAGAAATAAACATAATTACTCAAAAGCTCCAATAACAACAAAGTAGCCTGTAATATAATGATAAATTTTAGTGTAGGAAATGATAATTTCTCACTTATTGTTATTGGACCTTTTGGTAGCTACTGTTTCCCCTTGAGACCTCATAGTAATTCTCCTAATATTAAACATGAACCATGGGAAATTTTGAGAAGGAAAAAAGGAAAGGAAGTGTGCTTCCTTGGTTATATATGGAGAGGATACCATGAGTATGAAGTGATTGTTTAAACAGGTGAATGCAGCAGCAACCACACAACAGATGGTAGATGTGTTTGAGATAAGTGGGATTGTTCATTTTGGGATTGCTGGCAACGCCAACAGTTCCATGTCCATTGGAGATGTCGTCATCCCCAAACAATTTGTCCAAACTGGTCTCTGGGATTGGCTGGTATGTTCCACCCACTTCACTTTTCTTCAATTTCCCCAGCCTCTTGATTTACAAATTTCAATCACTCACTCCAATCATATACATATACATATACATATACATACACATATGTTTAGGCTGATGACTACTAATCCGGTCCGATTCAGTCCAGCTATTGCATAATGCAATATGTATAATCAACTCCATGTAATGGAATGGAATCAATTTCGATACTCATCACAGTGATGAGCACCATAATGTTCGGTAAAAACTAATGAGCACCAAAACTGGTTTCTAATGAAATAATACTTGTTGTTGTTGTTGTTTTGGGTGAAATTAGAAGGGAATGATTTGAAGAGGTACACATTAACTTGTACATGTTTGTTGTTGCACGATATGTGGGAACACATATATACATAACAGAAGCCGAATGCGACAGTAGATTCAAGTGACTTTGGGGAAATGGACATAGGAGAGTACAACGTGAAAGGCAAAGGCAAAGGAATGAACGTGCTGGGCAAAATAGGATACTTCACAGAGCAGTTCTACTCTGAAACTGGCAAACCCAACCAACCCCAACGTTTGATCTGGTTCCCCACCACTCCTCACTGGCTTCACCTTGCTTCCCAAAAACTACAGGTGATTCATTAATTCATCATCACATAGACACACTTGCACACACACGCACACATATATATGGTCGTCTTAAATTAATACAAGTTCCAACATTTATATGTATATATTTAGGGAATGAAACTAGAGAGATGTGTGAACGCAAGCCTGTGCTTAGAAACGGAACCAAAGCTGGTTGTGGGACTCAACGGCTCAACAGCAGACGCTTTCGTGGACAATGCAGCTTACAGGGACTTCCTCTTCAACACATTTCACGTCTCCTCTCTTGATATGGAGAGTTCTGCCATCGTCATGGTAACATATCCATTATATACTATCTCTTATTCTAAATACAAGAACCGGTTAGGATTTAGATTTTACTCTAAATATAAGACTATAATCTATTTAATTGCTTATATTTATCATTTTTTTGTCAAAAGTAATTTATTTAACTTATAAATTGATATCCAATTCTAGTTATAAGGAAGAGAGAAAAGATTTTATTTGGTCATAGCGTAAATGTATTATCTTGTCCTTTATTTATTTTATTTCGTCATAGCGTAAATATATTATCTTGTCTTTTATTTATTATAGTGTAGATTGTTATTTTTTTTTTTTTTTGAAAAATCGTATATATTAAATAGAGTAAAGTTAAAAAGTTGTTATATTTTGAAACACACTAGAAATGCCATCTAAATGAGACCAACAGGGTATAATTATATAGGAATATTTTTTGCAGATCATTTCACATTAACTAATTTACTTGTAACTTTTAATCTACCCCAAATTAGTTAACATATGTAGCTCTTATGTTAAAACATGGGAAAGAGTAGATTGCTTTCTCTTTGGTTTGCTTCGTTCACAAACACATGGATTTGATAGGGAATGATATGGTTGGATTTTTGCAGACAAGCTTGTCGAATGATTATGCGGTGATAGTGATAAGAGGTCTGTCGGACTTAGCAGGAGCACAGCAAGGAGATAACCACATCAAGCTGTTTGGACCTCTTGCAGCTACCAACACTGCCAAAGCTGTTATTCAATTCTTGAAGATTTCTCAGCAACAAAACAACCTCCATTCCAGTTAATTGCTTTTTCAATTAATTAACACGTCATTAAAAAAAAATCGTGTTGTTTCCTAAATTCTTGATTGGTTCCTCTGTCTGCGGATTACTAATTATTCATGATTTTCGTTTTGCCCCTTAATTTCTTGTTCAAATTTCGTTCATAATTCAGTACGTTATCATTGTAATTAATTGGTAAAACTTCAATAATAGTGCCATCAACAACAAATTTAAAACATTAGTTTATGCCATCCATAAGATCACACTATAATTACATAGACTGTAAATAATATTAACTATTATGCAGATAAAAAAATTGTACTTATAAAATAAGTGGTATAATTCAAATATAGCTCATAAATAGTGAAGTTTGATACACACACACAAGGTTGGAAGAGAATCTCTTATTTGTAAATACTTTTTAGGAGAAAATTTCAGAGAATGAGTAAGAATAGTAAAACGTGGTCAATTGTCACCATCGTTATTAGGAATATTAATACTAATTGAAATACGTGATCAAAGAGATAAACCGGAACATGCCGTGCGTGGGGCTCATCGCAGTGTATGCACCAGAAGAGAATGCCTTCTTCGCCACCAAAGCCTTCAAATCTCATCCCAAACATCCCTTCGTGGATCTTGCAGGTCGAATAATAAAGTGATCATATAATACATAGTTTCAAGTTCTGAATTACAACATTATACATGTATATACACACACATATGAGAGAAGAATGAGTATATTGGATGTTTGTATGAATATAAAATGATGCAGTAAGAAGATTCAGGGCGGGAAAGGTGCCCGATGGCAAAGCTATCTATGTCAGATGTGGGGTTGGACTGGTACGCATAAGCCTTTCGCCTCATATTTAATTTCTTTCGTCATGCTACCTCATATTCTTAATATAAGAGTTTGTTTGAATTTTAATTTAGTCTTAAATATAAGATTCTAATCCACTTTGTCTCTTATATTTATTTATTTTTTTCAAGGTAGTCCTTGTAGTAGTTACATATATTAAATATTCTTTTAAATGGTAGTTCTAGCTAATATACATGATTAGCAAGGGTATTCTAAGAAATACAACACCTATTTCTTACAAATAACTAACTTAATTAATTTTTTTAATCTTTCTAAATTAGTTAAGTAGGTTTTATATTAAACACCGATATATATATATATATATATTCACTCCTATATACTCTTTTTTCAGTAGTTAATTTCACACGCAGATGGATTTGATAGTGATGATGATTGGATTTGTTTTTGCAGACAAGCTTGTCGAATGATTATGCGGTGATAGTGATAAGAGGTCTGTCGGATTTAGCAGGAGCACAGGAAGGGGATAATCACATCGATCTGTTTGGATCTCTTGGATCAGCCAATTTTGTCAAAACTGCTGCTCAGTTCTTGAAGATTTATACACAAAACAACCTCCATATAAGCGTTTCTCTCTTTTGTTGGATAAGATTCTAACTTTTTCTTTCCTAAAGATACTACCTTTAGTCTTAAATAAGAATTAACTGGCTAATTTAAATAGATTAATTAAATAAGTTAAATCAGTTATTTATAATAAATAGGTGTTGTTTTTCTTAAAATATTCTTACTAATCAAGTTTATTAATTAGAACTACTATTATTAGAATGATTATTTTTAAAAAAATAAATAAATACGGAAGATAAAATAAATTAAAATATTATATTTAAGACAATAAAATCAAATAAAATCTTATATTAAAGATAGAAGATAGTGAATTTTTATTTATTTATAACGCTTCTTCTGGGAGTTTTGATGTTTAGAACGGATAGGATCCTTCGCCTTCCATCGAACGGCTAAGATCACTCGTCAAAACGCTGTCGCTTAAGTAATCTATAACACTGTAACGGGAATATATCCGATGAGTATCGGACAGCTCTTTGGGCATGGGATGCGAACGAGGACGAGACCAAACTGATCACCAACATTCCTATTGCGGCTGTGGCCGCGAAAATCTGTGGTCTTTATCTGCATTCTTCGATGAAAACCGTTCTAGTCAAAAGTCCCATTAATCTCTTGAACTCTCGGTCATCATCTTCAGCTGCTCTCTATTTTCTTCCTTCGATTTCTCTAAGAAACCATAGTTTTCTCCTATTCTCTGGTAGAAAATGCACTCATGGCTCTAAATTTCCCAGATTTTGTTCCTTAAGAGCTTCTTGTGCTCCTAACTCTGCTGTTTACGGCGGATGGGATGATCTGGAAATCGCTAGTGCATCGGAGGGAAACGGTGAGTCGGATGTGCTTCGTAATTTTCTCAATTCTGTGGGACTTGATGATAGGAAGAACATTTTCGTTTTCCTGTTGGGCCTCGTGTGTGCACTGGCAATTTCTAGGGTTAAGGTTTCGTCCATAATTCTGCTTCCGGCTTCTGTGTTGGTTTTTGCCACTGGTTTTACTGTAGGGTTTTTTCGTGATGTAGCCTTCAGTTTTGATGATGTAAGGACAAATAGAAGTAAGGAACGGGTAAAGGACGAAAATTTGAACTTGTCTGCTGAGAAATTGAGGAGCTTGGTGAAATTTTTTGATGAACTTGATACTCAAGTTAATAACTTGAAGAGTGATGTGCAAAGAGCTGTCAGAAATAATAAAATTAAAGTGGCAGATTTGGATGGTTATGTTAAAGTTACAGATTCCATCAGGCTATCAGCATTAAATGCTAGGAATATTGTCACTAATTTAATCGAAAGTGAGGAACATTCTAGTGGTGTTTTGGTTGGGAAACACAAGCCTGCTCGAAGAAAGAAAGAAGTTGGTGAAATTGGGTACTGGATGCTACAGTCTATTGGTAATTTGATTGGAGAGAATTCGCTAACCTCCAATTCAACCAAAGTTAGAGAAAATGTCACACAGGAGACAACTAATAAAGAATTTTCACAAACTCGAGGGAATAATAGTACTCCTCTTGTTAAAGGTGAGTCTTTAAATTCAGTTCATGAGCATAAAACATATGGCAATTTGGATTCGTCTCATGATTCTTTGAGTATGTCCGATTTGGGAGCTGAAGGAAAAGGCAGTACAAATGCAAGTTGTGAGAAAGAAATTTTGGATTCCGATGGTCAGGACAGGAGCGCCAAAAGATTCCCTGACAAAAAAGAATACAGGCACCGCCAGAACAATAGCTTGCAATTCTCAGATAGTCATAGCTTTTCTGTGAAGTTCAATTCCAGCAGCATTAGAGATATATGGGAACCTCGTGATAATCTGCTCGATTCTGAATGCACGGAAAGTGAATCTTCCTTTGTGCATGAGCAGATGATCAACAGTGCTCATGAAACTCACAAGGCTTCTCATAAGAAGGGAGAATATGGAACATATGGGTCTCCATATACAAAAAACGGGGAGAGCAGCGATAATCACTGCAATGTTTCCAATGACTTGTTTACGCATGAGAGTGAATTGAATGTCTCTTCGTCTTCAAAGATTTCTAATGATATTGTGTTTGATGGGTATCTTGCTGAAGCAACAGACCTTTTAAAGCAAGCCAAAGAGTGTATGAAGGGTAGGTGTGAGGAAGATCAAGCTGAAATCATGTTGTATAAGTCTGCCAAGTTACTTTCCAGAGCTGTAGGCTTAAAGCCTATGAGTTTATTGGCTGTAGGCCAGCTAGGGAATACATATCTTCTCCATGGAGAATTAAAGTTAAAGAGTAGTCGCGACCTTAGAATGCTTCTTTCCGGAAGCATCACTTCATCATCCGGAAAACAAAGTAGAATACTGAATAGACTGCAAAACAAAATCACCAGTAAAGAAAATCTTGCACCTACGTTAATTGATATATGTGAGGAGTGTGAGGAACTACTTATAGAGGCAGGCAGAAAATATAAGCTGGCATTGTCAATTGATGGGAATGATGTGAGAGCCCTGTATAATTGGGGTCTTGCTTTGTTTTTCCGTGGGCAATTGATATCAGATATTGGACCGGTATGCACTTTAGTCGCTATCATGACATTTTATGATTCAGTTATTCAACTGAGAGTTCTCTGATCGTTTCCTGGAAACGTTGTATGAGAACTATATTCAGTCTTGTATTATTAACTTTCATCATGCGTAACCCCACTTAGACACAGTGACTTGAGTAAAGTTTTTTGGTTTTTTTGGCCAACGACTTATGTAAAGCTTAGTGAATAGCTAAATTGGGTCTAGAAATGATTCGTTAGTTAGACTCTGATATAATAGATCTTGTCATTTTGCCCTTGGCTGGCATAAGAAATTCTACCATTTTGACGTGCTGAATTTTTCTCCTAATGCTTAGTTTCTAAATTTAATTGATTTCTTTTCATATATTGCAGGCTGCAGCATACGAGGCTGACCGAGTGTTCTTAGCTGCAATTGACAAATTTAATGCGATGTTGTCCAAAGGCAATGTTTATGCTCCTGATGGTAATATTTCCGTGTACTTAAAATTTTGGAATTGTCTACACTCTACACCTTTCTGCCTAGCATATGATATCAAAAGTCCTTATTATGATGCCACCCTATTGTCACTTACCGAGCACTGTCTCCCAATCCTAACATTCTAGGTTTCATGTTATGTGAGACGACAGAGTCAAGATCACAGGAAACCAAACACCTCTTTACATTTGAATTCATGACATACAACTACAACTGGAAAGTAATTTTCTGACAGTTTCCCTGTTTGATATCTACAAGGAGAAAGGGATTTCATTGTATCATTCTTCAACTGTAAAATGCTTATCTGTATTGTTCTTTCCATGGGCCATTCAATTTCCATTCTTGCTGTCATGAGGCCCCTTATGGTCCATTTTGTACGAGGAAAACAGAGGAAGAGGAAGGAGAGGGAAAATCTTAATAAGCTCGATTTGAAAAATTGAAAAAATAGGAGTTAAAAGCCTTTAACTAATTTTTATTAATTTTTTTTATCTTACATTTTCTTTTTATAAAATTTTAAAACTCCACTTCTCTAATATTTTAAATGGAGCTCATTAAAAATTTTTCTTCCCTTCCCTCCCCTCCATTTCTCTCATACCAAACATTGGGTTAAAGTCCCATTTGCTTTAATTGCTTAGGATTCCTAGGAAACTTCTCCCACAGTAATCATTTGCAACAACCAAATGGGACATAAGTATATCGCCCTCAATGGACGATGTAATGTACATAGCACATAGATCATCTTTTCGTGGGAACAACTGCATTGTGGAGACTAATTCAGGTATCTCAAATAGATACACACATCTTAGTCCAAGGGACACTAGACAGTAACTTCATTACAAGTTTATCTTCCACTTGAATGCCAAACACAAACTGCTCTTATTCTTGTAGCCATTTCCTTTGTTTAGTTAGAGCATTACTAGATAATTTTTGTGTAGGAGTTTGATTTGAACTTGTTAAAATTTGCAGCTTTGTACAGATGGGGTGTGGCATTGCAGCAAAGGTCTCGCTTGAGGCCATCCAGTAGCAAGGAGAAGGTGAAATTGCTACAACAAGCTAAAAGGTTATACGAAGATGCTCTTTACATGGACTCCGACAACATCCAACTGAGGGATGCCTTATCTACATGTGTCACTGAGCTCAAGTTTAGGCAATTGCGATAAGAAGTTATTATTATTATTTTTTTCTTTTTGCCTGAATTGTAATCAGTTTATTGATGGAGTCAATAACAATAAACCTTATCCCACTAAATAGGATTGCTTGTTCATTAAAAGAGTCAATAAGGAAAAATCAATATGCTTCCTTCCAAGCATGTATTTTATTTTTTTGATATTGATTTTTTCAATTTAAAATTTCATCTCTAGGAGCTTGCCTATGAAAACAAAGGAGGCGTCTTATTCCTGTGACCAGGTCTAAAGCAGGTTAAAAAGGAAACATGTTTTTTTTTTTTTAAACACCTTTTCTTGAATCCAAATTTATTTTCTTTTCTTTTCCTTATATCTCATTCTCATTTCTACATTTGTAGTGAACAGGACAAAGTTCCAAACTTACATGACCGGTCTATAATGTTTTTATTTAATTTAAATTGTTTATTAATGAAAAGAAAACAGGTATGAATAATCATAAATCATAATAACTTTTATTGGAGGCAAATAGGATGTACTAGTTTCACAAAGTCTTCCAAGAGACGAAGCTTAAACATAGTTTTTTTTGGGGGGGGGGGCGGGAGATATGAGCAGGACATTGGTCAAGATTAAGATTGAGGACAACAACGACAATGATTGGTTTGGGTTTTGGGATCATAGTAACATGTGTTGGTTGCAGGAGGACATATATAGGTTATGTTTGGTAGAAAGCATTGAAAATGAGGGATTGAGATTGGGATTACAATTGAAAAAATCTATTAAGAGAGTGTTTAGTATAAGAGATTGTTTGATATATGGGATTAGCCAAAGCCATGTATGTGAGATTAGAGAATACCATGGGGGGAAGTGGTATTCCCCAATCCCACCTTTATGGTATCCCTAATCCCATATAACAAATAATTATTCATACTAAATACTATTAATGATTTTTTCAATTGCAATCACAATCCCAATCCCTCATTTTCAATGCTTCGTACAACGGACCATAATGGCACGTATTTGCATCACAATCTTCGTTCACATCGCGCACTCATTCCTAGCTTCTTGTCCTGAAATCAAATGCACAAAAATAATTATTCTTCTCATATGCCATTTTTTCATTGAAATAAATATTGTCAGAGGAGATTTATATGGCTTACATTTCTTAAAAGAAGATTATGTAAATTTAAAAGAAAATTTAGATGATTTTACCAATTCCTTTTAAAAGAGTCATTTGCTCTGTAAATTATGATATACCTGTGGGTGGGAAGGCGAAGACAGTGAAAAGCAACAGCAGTATGGAGCAGAATTGAGACTTCTTTAGAGCCATCTTGTGATGTATTTTGCCCATTCAAAGCAAAGGGCAGACCAATTTATAAACAAAGCCATACACTAATTAATTGCATTTTTAATTAATCACGTATATTGATTTCCAATAAAATGCATAATATCTTACTGTTTAAGTACTAATTGATTTTATTACCATTCTTTTTTTTTTTTGCCAAAATTTTTGTTACCATTCTTTTGCAACCGATTTATAGCATATAATTCAAACGAGTGACTCCCTATTTGCATCTTTAATTTCTTTGTTGATTTTGATAACGGTGTCTTGTCAAATTAAAGTGGGATAGAATAAATTTAATATGAATGCTTTTATTTACCTAGATTTATTCAACGAATATTTTATTCTTATTCATTCTTACATACTATTCATCCATTTATTGAGCTAATTAAATGGATGGAATGAAGCAGATAGAAAAAAATCAATGCAACAAAATTGATTTGTATAATTCATATATAATTATAATTATAATTATAATTTCCGAATATTGATCTAATGAAAAGTTTTTTTGGGCTATAATCTAACAAGGTTAATTTATATATTTAATATTAAAATAGAATAAAAATAAGGATTTATTAGTTTACTTTAATGAACAATTTCAAAATCGATTCATGCATTTTTTTTTTGGGTTAAGATTCATGTGCTAAGGTGCATGTATTATTGATTGAAAAAAATGAAAGCATGTCCCTTTAATTTGATTCATTGATTCAGTTAAGAAACTTGATATAATTATTACCTTCTTTTATATTTGAAGAATGATAGGCTCTTTTCCCCAATTAACGTTTTAAATGGAATTTGAACAACTTTAAAAAAATTTAAATTTTTTCCTTTTAAATTAAATTAATGATTTGTGATAAATGTTTATATTTTATATTAATAATTATAGATATCTTGAGTCTTAACTATTGCTTCATGAGTTTTGAAATTGAAGACACAAATAGTTCAAGGGGGAACCATGAGAGAGGCTAATGTTGCAAGTGATTATTGAAGAGAAAATTACCAAAAACTCTCCTATTGCAAAATTTATTCCGTAAACTCGGTTGTAATATATCTCCAGCTACATACAAATATTTTTCTTTTCATGTAATATTAAAGATATATTGTACATGATTGAATAAAAGTTAGACAATAAGTTGCACCTCAATGCTCAAACAAATTTTAAATTATAAATTATCGTTTAATTTGATTGGATTTTGAGAGATCCAATTCTTGAAAATATTGATGGCATTCTATAAAGTTACAAATTGGGATCATGACCTATAATATTTTATATAATTTAAATTGTTGATCAGTTTAAAAAGAAGAGTATAAATAATCACAAACCATACAATATAGTTTGTTTTATCGGAGTGAATAGGATATATAGGATGACAAAGTCTTCTTCCAAGTTATGAAGTTTAAACACATAACCTTGGGGAGTGTTTGGATAATTCAAAAAGTGCTTTTTAAAAGCATTTTTTTTTACAAATCGTAACAAACTCTTCCACATATTTACTTTATATACCGTAAAAATACTTTTAAAATTATAGTTTTGTTTCTACCTAAACATCCTTTCAGTGTAATGAAGGAGGCTGAGGACAACAATGATAATGATTGGTACCAATTTGGGGATCAAAGTAACAAGTATTGGTGCTAGGAGGACACATAGAGTGGCACCACTCATATGTACCACAATCTCAGTTCACTTTACACTCTTCCTTATTCTCTTCCCCTGAAATCAAATCCACAAATTATTTGATTATTTACACATTAATTGTTATAAAGATAGATAGAGCTTTAGACTTAGAGCTATTGTAAGATAGGGCTCAAATCGTAATTTTGTTAAAACTCAAGAGAAGATTAAGTTTCAAAATGACAAATAGACGATTTTAACAGATTTTAAGTAGTAAAAATAATTACAATTTATAAGTGTACTCAAAACCATTACAAGAGCAGTAAACATGACCTATTTAATGAGTACAGTATCACAGAAATAACTTATATACCTATGGATGGGATGGAGAAGACAGTAAGAAGCAAAGGCAGCAGGATTGAAACATCTTTAGTACCATCCAGTGATTGTCATGCTTCCCCAGTTTTTTTGCTCTCATTCAAAGGTGAAGGATATGAACAAGCCAATATAGCTGCATTATTATTAATTGCATATAATAATTTCCGATAAATGTGCAACATTCGCTTTTATATATACACACACACACACCAATGGACTAAATGTCCATTCTTTTGCCACCAATTTATAGTTTATGATTCAAACCAATGATTTTCCATGATCATGTTTCTTTATTGAGTTGGATAACTTTGTGATTGTACACCATAGTTTTAGTCAGAGCATAAGTTAAATTAAAATGAACATATCAAAAGAACAAATACTAACAGTTTGAGATTACGACTAAGATTAAATCCGTGACCTTTATGTCACTAAATTATGATCCATGGTGCATAATTCGTTCTCTAAAATTGAAGATGCATGAATTTATTATTTTACTCATAATTTTCTTTTACCATCTCCTATGTATTTTATCTAATGAATAAATAAATTAATGTATTTTTCTCATATTCAATGAACAAATACATCTAATTTCTTTCGAATTCCTCTAATTATATGAGCTAGAAACATATGATGTAGTCTTTGGCAAAAAAAAGAAAGAAAAGAAATATATGATTTATTTAACTTAAATGATGAAAAAATTTTCATGGTGGGTTCATATTGTAAATCTCTTTTATATTCTGTTTTCATATTGAAGGGTTCAAATCAAAGTAAGAAAACTCCATTAACTTATATATTTGTTGTCAATTTTTAATTTTTAATTTAGTATCTATATTTTTTAAATTAAATATTTTATTATTTGTTATGTTAGTACGGCCTGTAAAAATAAAAATGGAACTAGAATTGCGTTGGGTTGCAGCTTCCAGATTCCAACGGTGGTCCTCCTTCTGGTTATAGTGCTCTGCGTCGTTAGAATTTCTGAAATCGGCGCTCTGGATGCTCTTCACGCCGAATTCTGAAGCAAACCATGAGTCAAATTGCATGCCCGAGAACTGAATCTACTCCTCATCGCCTCTACGACTTTGCCAAGTTGGCTCTCATCAAGATTTTCGCTCACCCTTACGCCACGGTATTGGCCTCCCGGCGCCAATAAATTCCCTTCTCTCTTTTATTTTTTTTCCCGCGTTGATTTCGCCTCCCTCGCTTTGAAGAATTCTTCCATTCATGTATCTTGTCTTGACCTTTGCTCCCTGAAGGTGTGTGACTTGTATTGTGGAGGCGGAGCAGATGCTGATAAGTGGGACGAAGCTCAAATCGGTCACTTTATTGGAATTGGTATCAAATTCTGACTTTTATCTTCTGTTGGTTGTGGTTGTTTCTACTATAAGTTTCAGTATATTGACCGTGGATTGTTGCTATAGATGCGGCTTCGTCTGGTATAAGCCAGATGCGAGAAGCGTGGGAGAGCCAGAGGAAGGCTTACACTACAGAGTTCTTCGAGATTGATCCCTGCACGGTGAGTTTTTCTCAATTTCCTTCGAAATTTTAGCCGTGCATTTCCCATAAAGTTGGCTTGGATTTTGTTCTCGATTTAGCCTTTTTTATCCTTCGATCACTTTTCGCTTCTAATTGTTTTCTTTGAGAAGGAGTAATTGTTATTCTTTATAATTATGTTCTTAGAATATGTCATTTATCTTTGGTGCAAGAGATTGTTGTAGCCGTCATTTCATTTTTTGAGCAGTCACTGTTCACGAGCAAGAGATACCTCTTGTTTCAGTATTGCATGCCTGAGGTGCTTGGAAGTGTCGCCTCATGCAGAAGATGCTGACATTTGCTGGCCCACTATTGTTATGCAAAAGTAAAATATGCAAAGAAGATTACTCACTATTGCTGTGTCATCGAAATGTTAGGGGGAAACTAATATTTTCTGAGACAGTTTTCTTGTTTATCTAATGCTGAACAATTGATGACTATGTTATTTATTGATTTTTGGGGAAAGGCGACTCTGATAAGTGTCAGTTGACTTGTAATATTTTATCCCCATGCTGGGTTGGGAAGTGAGGACGGGGAATGTAGTTGTGATATCGCTTGGAGAAACAATTAATATTTCAGTTGTGTGGCTGGAGTCATGATTTCCAAATGTTAGTTGAGGAACATTCTTAGGTCATTGGTGGTAATAGTTGGAAATTTTGATTGTCCATAATCTTAAGGCAGCAGCTATGCGTGTACTGTTTTGTTTCCTTTTATTTCTGACATGCAATATATTTTGGTAGATTTGATGCCTGTCAGGTCACGAGAAAGCAAGGGTAGGCAATGAAATCGACGGTAAATAGCTTGTGAAGAACCTGGCTCCTTAACAAAGAAAAGTGAACGTCATCAAGTAGAAAATAAAGGAAAGACTCGGGGAATCATGAGAGAGAATGACTAAGGATGAATATAGACCTCTATAGGATCGAATGGGCTGGGAGAGTTGGGATAGAATTAATCTCATGTTTGGTGGCAAAGCTTGCAATGTCTAAGTGTTATTGTATTTCTCCAGTTCTTCCCCTAATTTCTTTTTCTATCCATTAATATGGTTTTATCCTTATGACTATGAGGTTTTCATTTCCTCATCAATTACAACATTGCCATGAAGCATGTACTGGATCAACATTTAAACTAGCCAGAGATATTTGTCACTGTCTCCGTTTCCAATTTCTTCAGTAACATTTATAGATGAGAAGGCAAGGGAGTGTCTATTACACCTTTGACGTGAATTCAATTTTACCTTCATTCACCTCCCATTAAAAAGGAAAAAATAAAAAGGGAAGAAATGTAAGTTGGTTATTTTATTAGTTGTTCTGAATACGTTATCAGAGTTGATGAAGCGTATGGTATATCATAACATGAACACCTATATGTCACTGCAAGATTGGATCATGTTAATTGTGCCCAAAAAATTGTGGGGAAGAGTAACTATATTTAATATTATAATTTATTATTAACTTCTCCTTTCATTCATGATTTTTTGACAGGAGAACATAGAAATGCATCTGCAGGAGAAGATTAATAAGGCTGATCTTGTCTGCTGTTTGCAGCATTTGCAGGTTTCCATTTACTTTCTAATCATGTTTTGTTGCAATATTTTACTTTCCCCCCTTAGTATTGTAATATAAGAGCCTCTTTTTGCTGCCCTTAGAAGAAACTGATAGGATCCCAAATTGGTTGTGAGAAATAAGGAAGGAAAAGATCTTTATTAAAATATGAAGTCAGAATCTAACGACATAAATTAATAAAGGAGGGAAGGAAAAAAAAAATCTCTATTAGAATATGAGCAAGGATCTTAAACTCATATCACCAATACAGCCAAACCCTAACAAGAAAAAGAGAGCAAGTATCTCGCTCAATCCTTCTTTACTAGCCAACTGCTTTAGGAGAATCCCTAGAAGTCCAAAAGAACTGATATATTTCCAGATCATTTTTACATGAGGTGAAACTTAACATTTATAGACAGAAAGATAACTAGTCTCTCCTAAAAATACTCCCATAACCCACAACTCAGATAATGAGAAACAACTCCCTAGATAATAGATAAATAAATTAAATTATTAACCTAATCTTCAAATATCATAACTCACTGCTCCTAAACTTGAGGATTACTCAACAAATTAGAAAATAACCTAAATGAAATCGAAAATATCTAAAATAATTTAAATAAATATTTATTCCTAATATTTCTCGAACTCCCCCAAATCAACCATTATCCCAAAATAAGCGGTATTCTTTCAGAAACATTATCCATGTCTTTGTAATCATTCTCTTGAAGTAAAATTTAGAAAATGGTTGAGGAGGCAGGTCCTAAGAAATGTGTTCGCAATCACTACATTTCTATCTGGAACTTTTATTTTGTTTAATTTTATTTTTTTGGTCTTTTAGGATTTCTTTTCTTTTGTTTTTGTTTTTTTTTTTTTTTTTGCCTTTTTTGTCCTGAATAACTTATCTGCACGCAGTTGTGTTTTGAGAGTGAAGAGAAAGCACAGAGACTTCTGCATAATGTATCATCTTTGCTGAAACCCGGGGGTTACTTTTTTGGTATTACTCCTGACTCATCTACCATATGGTATGAGACGTGATTGCCAAAGGCCCCTTCTTGGATTTAGTTGCATGTACCATTCTTTTGGTTTTATTAAAGCATATCATTCATTTACTAGGGAGGTTTCTGTGCTTGTCTGTCATTTAATATGCTTGTTCAACCATGTGCTTGATATCTGTTATTATGATTACTATTTCGCTGATTTTTTAATCCTTATATATGTCCTTTTACATGCCTTTGTCTGGTTTCTTATTATGTGCTATAATTTTTATTTTTATTTTTTAATGCTTAATTTGGGTTTTAAGACTTATATATATGCTAGTCCTCTTTCCTGGTTAACCATTTTCTTCATTTAGAACCTTTTCTGCCTAATTACCAAGCTGAAGGTTCGCTCCCTTCCTGACCAGCAGTAATCTTTGCATTTCATGAAGTGCAAATTGTATTTTCTTTTTATTTCTTATTGCCCTGTTTGGTTTTAGTTGTTTCTATCTGCATATGAGTTTCACTGTCATCAATTGTAATTCAGCATTGGTTTGGTCATCATTACTGTTTTTTAGATGATTAATCTGAAATTAACATGAATTTTGTGTGGGATCATTAGAACAAATAAACCGGATAATGTTAAATCAGCAGTTCTTTCTTCCTATAAATGGCTATCTAGGGCTAAGTACCAGAAGAATGTTGAAGCTTATCACAACAAAAGCAGCAGCATGAAGCCAAACATCGTTCCCAACTGTATTCGGACGGAGAATTACATGATTACTTTCGAAGTTGAAGAAGAAAAGTACATCTCTTTTCCACTAATCAACTGCTTGCTGCCTGTTCTTCTTTGATTTAATTTAGTAAGAAGTCATTCCATTTGAATGTGTTTTGTTACTAGGTTTCCACTATTTGGAAAGAAATATCAGCTGAAATTCTCTAATGATGCCTCTGCAGAAACCCATTGCTTAGTTCACTTTCCGAGCTTCATCAGGTTGTTACCTTATTCCATATATAATTGACAGTGAACAAGTTGTTATGTTAGTTAGTATTATGTTGATGCTGGTTTCTGTTGTTACTGAACATTTACTGATTTCAAATGTGAAGGCTTAGTTGCCTTTTTTTTTTACGCTGTTCATTTAGGCTACAGATATAAAGAACAACAATCATGTTAAAGTTGACTTTGTAATAGCTGGATGGGAGATTGAAATCTTTGTAAGGATAAATGTATTATGAATATTTGAGCCTGATAACAAGCAATGATGGGTGGGATGTCTGAATATCACTGCCATGTTGCCTGCATGCTTATTTATTGGCCCATGCTTTTTTCATACTTCTGATTTACTTTTAACAACTTATTACTTATGTTTGTGCAACTCAGGTTGGCAAGAGAAGCTGGCCTTGAGTATGTGGAGATTCAAAACTTGACTGAGTTTTATGATGACAATAGGTACTACCTCATTTTGCTAGAAAATTAAACATTTTAGAATTGCATGATCAGAGGCTGAGCCTTTTGCATCCTTCAATTGAATCTTCATTATTATCATATTTGGAGTTTGTCAGGCTGTTTATTCACCCTAATTTTTGTGGATGCTGGAAGAGCACAATTTGCAGGCTTGCTAATGAAATCTGTTCCAAACCTGTTGGATCCTAGAGGGAGACTTTTTCCTCGATCATATGATGCACTAGGTAATTTATTTATTATTTCTTTGTAACATGCTATTTCCTTTAAGATTCAGGCTTTGATCTCATTAAAGGGGGATTTTAGTTATCAATATATTCTCTGATACAGGTCTCTATGCCACATTTATATTTCAAAAGCCTGACCCAGATGTCACACCCCCGATATCAACTCCATTAATGCAGGAGCCAACTTACAGTCACGATGAGGTAAGCATTTCCAGTATTAATAGTGATCTTTTGCTACATCCTATGTTCTTATCCTGATGATTCTTTAGACATTGTTTAAGCCATCAAAGAGCAAATGATAAGCGTATTTCATCCTTTCAGTCAGCAAATGTTTTTCAGTTCTATTGTAATTACTTTGTAGAAATGCATATTCTATATAAAGAAAAAGTTTGAATATGCTTTTTCATGCGTTATATATTTGTGTTTGGATTCAATGTTCATCTAGTGGAAAATGAGCATCGTGCTAATATTATATATTCATCTCCCGACTGCATGTAATGTTTGTGGCAGGGAACCAGTTGGCGAGATGAGGAAATTAATGTTCCAGTGCCAGTGCCAGTCCCTGTACAAGCCCCAGTCCCTGTTCAAGCCCCGGTCCCAGTCCCACTCCCAGTCCCAGTCCCAGTCCAAGTCCAAGTCCCAGTCCAAGTCCCACTCCCAGTTATAGTAGTGGAGCCTCCTCTTGGGTTGGGCAAGATAAGCGAGCAAAAAGGGATTTTGGGTCCTGGCCCTGCTGATTTACGATTCCCAGAGGCACTCTGATTCTTTAGGAGAGGAAAAAACGTATCCCATTTAGAAGCGAAGATTGCTCTCAACTAGATTCCATGTATAGAAAATAGGTATGTGAAACTAGTCATAAATAGACACGTAGTAGCTTAAGCACCCTCTTTCAGGAGGACTATATTTTATATGTTTACTGTTTATTTTATGAATAGTTTGACACAACTCTTCCGTTGTATATGGGGTCTGTTAGAGGAAATAGACAAGTGGCTGTTCATGCACTCTGATTCAGTGTTTATTTTAAAGGCATTTGGCGTCCAAATTCCTGTGTAGGCCCCTCCTTAAGGAAATCTTTTGTTCAAAAGTTCTACTTTCTTTGAGGGTGCATCACCAGTCACCCCCACCCTTCCTTTTCTTTCCTCTCCTTTACATAAAGCACTCATGACTCCATGTCAATCCTTCCCTTAATAAATCAACTGCAATTTTTTCCTGGATCATAAAGTAAAAATAAAATACCTCATCCTCAGCTAAATAACTAATTTCTGGATATTAGTTGTAAAAGATGTGTGTTGATTTTTCAGAATAACATTTATAATTATGTGCATTGTAACTACCTTTTGATAGAAACCTCTATGTGCAATCAATAGGATATTTTGAGGGGAAAATTATAAATTTGAAAGATAAAGTATATTAAGATTTTATATTTAGGATTAAAATAAATTTCTTGTCTAACTTTTATATTTAGGATTGCAAGTAGTAGAATTGAATTGAATTGAATTTAATACAGGGACATAAAAACAGGTTAGCACTAGCTGTTTTTGCCCCCTCCTTTTGCGTAAAAGCTGGGATGTGTATTTGTTTGTTTATTCCCAATCGATTGAGCTTAAAAATGGTGGTTGTTAGTAATTACAATTGGCTACCCAAAAAGAAAAAAAAGTGGAGGGACAAGAAGTCAAATCTTTCTTTTTCTTTAGTTTGGTAGATAAGATTTAATCATTTATAGTCAAGTCTTCTTTTAAAGGTCTTTTGGTAAAGGATTTTTTAGAAACTTTTCAATTGTTCGAGACAATTTGCTTTTAGTTTGTTATCATATTTATGCAGCTTTACATTTCATATTTACAGACGTTATTTATCTTTTTTTTAAGTGTATTATATGTATACTTTGTGAAAGTAACGAATTAAAATTATTTTTAACATCATATATCCGTCGAAAATTGGGGGGGGGGGGAAGCTTTTCTGTTCCAAAAATAGGTACTTAATAATGATACTATGAAATGTGAATGATCATTTTATTTTTGTTTGAATGTGATAATAATTTAATTCGTAGATCTCATCATTATAACTAATTAATTATTTGGATTTGCTTTTTTATTGTTGGTTGATATAATGGGCGATATATTAGCATAATAGGTGTATTAAATAAAATCAATTAATGCAATATTAATTGTAGTTTAATAATTGCATGGAAATATAATATTGCTTTACCACAAAGAAAAATAAAATATGGCCTATATGTTGGTCATTAGTTACTTAAGCACGGGATCTTAAGTTTGAGTTTATGCGAATGCAGAAAATAAAATAATTATAATACTTAAATACAACCTAATCAAATAGTCATATAATAAAAACCAAAATATTGAACTATAGAAAAAAAAAAAAAAACTACCTAATTGTACAAAACTGATGAAGCATTGTCACTGGGCAGCCATAAAAGTAATGATTAGAAATAATCATAATTAAAAGCAAAAATTGAAGCACACGGAATATTTGAATTTCTTAAACAAAAAGCATGTGATGGTAATGATCAAGGAAGTCCCCTAACGAAAGGCCAAAGAAAAGGAAGTACCCTAATCAACTTCCTCAGTGTATTTCTTAAGCACTAAAATAAAGCCTCTTGAACTGAATCATGAAAGTTAATTAAGATAATAAATCCTCTAATTATGAACTAAGCATGTCTTAAGAAGTAGTAATTAATAATTAATTAGTACGTGACCACCAGAAAACAAAATACTCCCTCCGTTTCTTATTATAAGATCTTTTTTGAGTTTGTCTGAGCATTTAATACAGTATTACCTATTTTATCCCTAATTTAATGTATTTAATACATTCTCTTTCTTCATTTATCTCACTATTACTCTCTCACATTTATCTATTTATACACATGGGTATATTTGGAAAAAAAACTGTATTTACTGCATATTACTCCTCCGGTCCTAATTATAAGACCCAATTGACTTATTTGAGGAGATTAAGGAAGTAAGTTAAGTTGGTTATTTATAATAAATAAGTGTTGTTATTCCTAAAATATCCTTGCTAATTAAGTATATTGGCTAAAACTATCATTATTAGAAGGATTATCTTGGAAAAAAATGCATAAATATAAGAGAGAAAATGGATTGGGTCTTATAATTAGGACCAAATAAAAAGTCAAATTGGGTCTTATAATAAAGACCGGAGGAGTAATTGCTTTTAACTAATTTAACTGTTTTCTTAAATCGTATAATTTAGTTAAAAGATTTTATAATAAGGGATGGAGTAGTAAGCAAGTACTACTATTTGTGTTGATAATAATCCCATTTGGTCTTTCTAATCTATAGTCGACAATGAGAAGGACACTTCGGGGTCATCGTATTTTGTGGAGTCTTTTGTCATTTTCAAAAGACTGAAACCTTACTTTGATGATAAGAGTCTTTGTATCATTGTTATTAATATAAAAGCTATTTTGATATTTAATTTATTTTTAAATATAATATCTCAATCTATTTTTTTTTATGTTTATCCATGTTTTCTAAAATAATCTTTACATAGTTACACACGTTAAATATTTCATCAAATAGTAGTTCTAACTAGTACATATGATAAATAAGAATATTTTAGAAAAATAACATCTAATTATTATAAATAACTAATTTAACAAACTTTCTTAATATACTCAAATTAATTAATTAGTTTTTATATTAAAGACCAGGAGTAGTATTTTTTGAAAAAATATCTGTAAAGTCGTGATTTTATATTTTAATGTTAATTTCAATTTCATGTCCCGAACATTTGCGTCTCATTCCAAATGACCCCCTTCATGATGCATTTCTCGCTTTTTAATGCACAATAATAATGTAATTTGTTGAGGAAACCCCACTCATGTTGAAGAAGATTTTTTTTAATTTTTTTTAAAATAAGTATTAATTATACTTAGAAATTTGTAATTATGACTTATATTTAAAGTTACAATTTAAATTAATGGCACATAAAATAATGCTTAAAAATTCATGCATATCGGAAAAGTCATCCAAGAAGTTTGCAAGAAAATTAAATATAGAGAGGGCAAAAACTTCATATTTACAAGCTAAACATATTTATTTATAAGTGCAACTTGTAAAATGATTAAATTTTATAGAATTTTTATACTTAATTTTCTTACCTAAAACATATGGATAATTTTCTGTAACTTAAGTATAGTATAACTTTATCCCTTAATGTTCCCCCTAGATATATAAGCATAATACTTCTACGAGTTTCTATCATGCTAACAATCTCAAGTCTCAACGGTAATTGTATAATTAAAATTCAAACGTGCAATCTTGACTATAATATTTCTTTCAAGAATAAATTTTCTATCAAATCGCTCCTAATTTTAATACCATGTTTTAATCATAACTCAATGCAAATATAAAAACTAGATTATTAATATGAAGAAATGAAGAAAAATTTAAAAAAATTACTCTTTCGGTCTTCAATATAAAATCTATTTTGTAATGTAAATTATTACTTCCAGTTTTTAATATAAGGTATTGTTTAACTTTTATTTTGGTCCTAAATATAACACCCCAATCCACTTTGTTTCTCATATTTATGTATTTTTTCCCAAGATAATCCTTCTAACAATGGTAATTCTAGCTAATACGCTTGATTAGCAAGGATATTTTAGGAATGACAACGCATATTTATTATAAATAACTAACTTAACTTCTTTCTTTAATCTTCTTAAATTAGTCAACTAGTTCTTATAATTAGGACTCGAGGTAGTAGTTAATTGTAACAAATATATGTTTGTTTCTCTTAACTAACTTATTTAATCATATGCATTAAAACTATTTTTTTTGGTGGAAACCTTTACAATCAATAGAAATATTTTTTAAAAATATTATAAAATTTTTTTAAAAAAATTAATATTTTATATTTAGAATCAAATTTAATTTCAAATTAGATCTTATATTAAACATCGGTAGTAAATTAGATCCAACATAAAAATGAAAAAAAGTTCTATCTTTTCATTAATCCCCCAGCATTTTATCAATTTTGATTTATATATAATTAGATATTCCGATTAAAATGAAAAATAATTTACATATATAGTTTTAATTAGTTTTTTGATGTCTTCGGAATAAATATGCGGGGGTTGAATTTAAAATTTAAAATTTAAATTATAATGTTGTCTCGAAGCGAGGGAGGGTCACAACAACCAGCTGTGTGGTGTGAACTAAGGTCTGTGGAGTGAAAGTGGGGCTATATTAGTAAACGCACATATTTCCGCGTGGCTGCCATTAATGATCGTGACGGAACTGTCTTTTTTCTTTGTGCGGTCATATTAAGTCCTTCATTTTATTCTTATTTCCACTATGTTCCTCCGTTTTATCTCTTTTCACAATTTAATCCTTACTTATGATTGTTTCATTAAATACGACATTAATAGAATACTTGAATTTTTTTGGCAAGAAAAAAATTCTTGAATTTATTATAATTATAATTTGATGAGTTTAACTTAGATTTTTTTGGACCATTAACTTGGATATTAAACACTTTAAAATGTTAAAAGATGCATTTTTATTTTTCCTTTTAAAAAGCATATAAGTCAAACATACATACCAATTTTTATTTGATTAGCTATTAGTCAAATTAACATATAATTAAATTAAGCAAATAATTGATATTTGAAATTACAAAATAATTGGTATAAAAATAAATTTATTTTTATCCACATTGAATTGTTATTTGGTAATTATTGTATGACTTTAAAACAAAGTATTACAATTGAAATGATAGATTACACAATTGAAGTTGATTTAGGGGGGAAAAAACGTTTTTTAATATAAAACCCAATTCCCCAATTAGATACGATTAGAAAAGTTACTAAATTAATTAATGTTACACGATCTCGATAAAATATTTATGTATATCATTAGATTATATATCAATTTGTAAGTGAGAAAAATTAGTTTGAAAAAAATAATAAATATAAATATTTTAAAATAATTTAATAATTTTTTAATTTTTTAAATTAGTTAACTGAGTTTTATATTAAGAAGTAAACGTAGCATATAGCAAAAAAATAAAAGCTTTGGGATGTAACAAGCTTAATAGAAAGTAATATTTTCTATATCATTTGTTACATAGGAGAACTAGGGCTTGTTTGGAGCTCCGTTCAAAACGGGCTTTTAAGCAAGTTCACGTAAGCCGAGACAAAACTCTCCTCACATACTTATCTCGTATTCCGTAAATCACGTTTGAAAAGCTACTTATAAGTCAATCCAAACAAGCCCTAGTCTCCGTTATTAACTAAAATATTCTTATTTCAAATAAAGATTTAAAACTTTACATTGTGGATCATGGATTAATATCATTAACATGGAAAACTTATTAATATATTATGAACCAATCATTTAATTCATAAAATGGCATACATAATATGCCCATGTACATATTTCAAGATTTGGATTATTATAAATAATACCATTGGTATATATGGATAGAAGGCTTAGTTTTTTTGTGATTAAGTGATCATATTTTTTTTTTGGCTAACAATGTAAGAGTTTGAATCTCACATCTCCACCCACATTTTACAATACATTCATTGTTTTTCTTAACTTAAAATGCGTAATAATAGTACTCCTCCTGTACTTAATATAGAACCTATTTGTTGAGTTAGTTTTGATTCCAAATATAAGACTCATTTCTTATATTTATCAATTTTTTCTAAATTACCCCTATAGATACTCCCTCAACCATAATCAAGTAGAAGAAGAAGATGGGGTATTAAGAAAGATGATTATAGTATTTTAGGAAAAGCGTGTTACATTTCTTATAATTAACCAACTTATCTAACTTCCTTAATCTAATCAAATTAGTTAAATGAGTCTTATATTAAGAACCGGAGGAGTATAATCTAATAAAAAAATTGCATAGGAAGAGAAAGTTACTGTCAAAAGCATCTAAATTGTCTAGATATTATACAATAACATACTCCTCCTGTCCTTAATATAGGATCCAATTATTAAATTGGTTTTGATCCTAAATATAAAACCAATTTCTCATATTTATTAATTTTTTCTAAATTATCCCTATAGATACTCTTTCAACTATAGTCAAGTAAAAGAGGGAGATGAGGCATTAATAAAGATGATTATGGTATTTTAGGAAAAATGTGTCACATTTCTTATAATTAACTAACTTACCTAATTTTTTTAATCTAATCAAATTAGTTAAATGAGTCTTATATTAATGACCGAAGGAGTGCTATATAAATGTCATAGAAATACCATAGTCTAGTAAGTTTATAAATTATGGATAGTTGAAAATTTTAGAAAATGTTTAAATATGCAATATGGAAAATTGAATATCAAGAATTTCAAATAATAGAAAGAGCAGGGGTCAAAATTTAAATAACCAATAATTAAACATATCCTTTATTTCACTCGCTTTCTCTTTCTACCATTTTCTGCTTCCTTCCATGTGGCCAATTTCCTCACTGCAACTTCCCAGCTTCTTCCCATTTCCCATCTCTCTCTCTCTCTCTCTCTGAGTTCCGTCTTCCACTGAAGCTCTCAACTAAGGGGTGATCGGTAAGTTTCTCGGTCTATTATTCTTCCATTATAGTTGTTGCTATATTCCTCTTTGATCCTACTGGATTGGTCTTGTTTGCTTTACCATTGATGTAATCGAATTATTTAGGGGCTAGAATTTGAGTTTGAACTTCGAATTGATAATGTTTTACCAGATGAGAGAACAAACTGGTGAAGTGATGTTTAGTAGATTTTCACTACCAAAGAAGAAGTCAAGTGGTTATTATGTTTTTCCAACCTACAGAATAAAGGTGTTGGAATCTGTGCCAAGTGATTTCTTGCCTCTTTGGTAAGATTTGGGTGTTTTATTTTTCCTTTACTGTCTCATACAATTTGGCATGAAATCCTTTGCCGGAAAATTGTACTTTTTGTTCTTTGGTCGTTTTTGTGGATTTTTTTTTTCCGTGAACGAGAGAACAGAAAATAACATATGGAATCTTCAGATTTTGCTTGGATGTAGGCGATGCGAATTTTTAAGGTCCGGTATATGTCAACTATCAATATTTACCAGAAAAGAAAGCGATATTAGCCTATATGGTTCTCAATTTAGTCTTTCTGTCTATCAAAAGAAAAAGAAAAGAAGAAGCAGTGACAGACAGCCAAAGTACCAAAGGAACGGGACATGAAAATTACTTAGTCGTACTGTAATGTCTGGTTTTGCACCTCAGATTAAGTTAAATTTCTTTTTTTCACTGCAGACTTAAAAGAACAATATATATGTTCAATTCAAAGTTAGATACACAATAATTCAAGCCAAAATCACGGATTTACAGAGCAGTATAGCATCATTCAATATCCTCAACTGAATAATTTATAAATATCTATTTATTTACAAACCCCAAAATCAAAACATAGTCATATCAACCAGAGAATTTTAATTAAATTTAATTGATTCACAACATGTTTCAGATTATAGAAGTGAGTAGTCACTCAATGTGTAAATAAAAAGATGACAAAGTAGCTGATCTAAGCTTCGGTGATCTGGCTTTAATATGCTCCACAAAAGAAGTTTCAGCTTACTAAACTCTTGTGAATGTCTAGCTACTGAAGCTTCAATATGCTTCACTAAGAAAGACTTGCGTTTTCTAAATTCTTGTGAAGTCTAGCTATTGAATGTACTTGTGGTTTCACAGTGTGTAGTTCATGAACACTGGAAGATGTTTGATCGGTGGAGCATATTGTTGTTGGCGATAGTATACCACTTTGGATGATATGCTATGCTAAACTTGCATTTTCCTTTCACTATTTTGAAACTGATCTGGTAACTAGTCTAACTTGTCTTTTATTTGTTGTGCACAACAGAGCTTTGATGGAAAACTGATCTTAGAAAGCATATTTCTTGTGCTTTCCAAGGTAAGAGATGGTTGCCGAGTCATGGTTTCGAAATCTGTGGAAGACACCACGGAAGCATCATGCTAATAATGAGAAGGTGGCAATTGGAGTATTAGCATTTGAAGTGGCGAGCTTGATGTCCAAGCTGGTTAATTTGTGGCAATGTTTGAGTGATAAGCGGGTTGCCAAACTGAGAGAAGAGATTTCAAATTCAGTAGGCATAAAAAAGCTCGTTTCAGATGATGAGAATTTTATTGTAGGTTTAATTAGTGCAGAGATGCTTGAGTCCTTGTCACAAGTGGCTAAATCTGTGGCTAGGCTTGGGAAGAAATGCAGCGACCCAAGTTTGAAAGGTTTTGGGAGTGCCTTTGATGAGTTTATGAACATAGGCGTTGATCCATACGGCTGGCAACTCACTTGGAAGAAGATGGAAAAGAAAGTTAAGAAGATGGAGAAGTTTATATCAACTAATGCAAGTCTTTATCAGGAGATGGAAGTGCTTGCTGATTTTGAGCAAACTCTTCGAAGAATCAAGTCTAATGGTGAGTCAGATGGTGTAAATTTAATTGACTTTCAGAAAAAGGTTGCATGGAAGAGGCATGAGGTGAAGAACCTACAGGATATTTCTCTGTGGAACAGGACATATGATTACACTGTACTTCTTTTAGCTCGATCCTTATTCACAATTTTTAGTAGGATCAACCATGTGTTTGGAATTCAAGACATAGTGGATGGTAGTGAAACCAATGATTCAAGAAACTTGAATTCCGACTATATCTACCATAGCCAATCTGTTTCTGCATTGTTGCAGCAACCTTCAGTCCACCCGTCTGAGAATAGTCTTCCCAGATTTGCGTCAGGACCCCTTGTGGGTATTACTGCTAAATCAGGTCCAATGTCAAAAACAAATAAAACCAGCATTTTTCATTCAGGTCCTCTTGGTGACTCATCCACAAAATCGGGCCCAATTTCAGGAAATAATAGAAGTGTCAATTTTTATTCTGGTCCCTTGGGGACGAATTTGCAGAGATCTGCCCCAGTCAATCAAAAAAATAAAATTGGCAAGATTTGGAAGTTTCCCGGCTACGCCAAAAAAACTCATACAAGAGCCAGTCGGTTAACTCAAGTGGGGCCTTTCAAAGGCTGTATAATGGCTGCAGACAGTTCCTCTGTCAGCGAGTGCTACTTAAGCTCCAGTGATGTTCAAATGGGGACGCAGAATGTCTATGATGCTAATCCAAGCCTAGCTGGTCGTGGAAAAGCAGTTCATTATGATCAATCAGTCTTGAGTTCTAAGGGCAAGCTGTTAAATCCTCCGCTTGATACACTTGGTGCTGCTGCTTTGGCACTACACTATGCAAATGTTATCATTGTCATTGAGAAGTTGGCAGCTACTCCGCACTTGATTGGCCCTGATGCAAGAGAAGACCTGTACAATATGTTACCGACAACTGTGAGAACTGCCCTTAGGGACAAGCTAAAGCCATATGCGAAGACCATGGCGTCATCAGTCTATGATACGGCTCTAGCAGAAGAATGGACTGAAGCTATGTCAAGAATATTGGAATGGTTGGCTCCACTTGCTCATAACATGATTAGATGGCAGTCTGAGAGAAGTTTTGAGCAGCAGAGCTTTGTTTCTCGGACAAATGTGCTGCTGGTACAAACGCTTTACTTCGCAAATCAAGAAAAGACTGAAGCAACAATAACTGAGCTTCTTGTTGGACTGAATTATGTCTGGAGATATGGTCAGGAACTTAACACAAAAGCTCTGGCGGAGTGTGCCAGTAGCAGAATGTTCCGTGAGTATCTTGATCTGAAAGGGTAAGCATGTACTTAGCTCGTTGCTGTCTCCAACAAAATTCCGGTTCGATGGGGAAACACGTTGGACAAACATCAACAATGTGGCTTCTTAAATCTCAACACTCGCAGATCAAAAGTTAAAATGCTGGGTGAAGCTGAGAGTAATGCCCCTACTATAGAAATTGTAGTAGCAGAATGAATTCCTGGTGAGATGAGTTTCATGGACATTTATCATTCTTTTTCTTTGCCGAGTTCCTAGCTGCCAAAACTTGTATAGCTGGTCTCATCTTGCAAAGAGGAGTTGATCTTTTGGTGGATGTGTGGTATGTAATAACTTAGTTTTCAAGTAATTTGAAATTTACAAGATATTTGGATATGATATATATATATATATATATATATTGAAAATTTTAATGTACCCATGTTGGTGATTTCGTATCAGATATAGGAGCAACCGAACAAGGAAGTATCCATAAATTTCTCTTTGCTTGAAGCTTGAGATATTCAAATTACCCCAGCCTTTCTGTTTCAGTGGTGAGTTGCTGCATCATGTTTAGGGCGTGTTTATTTAGGAACATCTGCATATTACCTAATTGTATAGCTATCATGGTTACTTTCTATATGATCTTATTGCTGGCCAAGCATGGAAGCTTGACACGATATTTGTACCTAGTACATTATATAAAACATGGTGCTCTATAAATCTCACGTTTACTCCTAGTTTGTCACCATCATAATCATTGTTTGGATAATCTCATCAATCAATGAACCATGTTGTTCCCTGCTTTATACAAAGGCTGTTTGAAATGACTTACAAGTAGTTTTTCAATCATGATTTACGAAATACCAGATAAGTATACAAAGGAATTATAAAGGAGTTCTGTTATAACTTACACAGAACATGATTGTAAGTTATCTCAAATGTGATGACAAAAGATGTCATAATGTTTAAACTTGCGAGTTTATTCAAAAAAAGAAATAGTGATAAATCTATGCTCTTAAAAATTTATAGTTTTGTTGTGACCCTTGAAGCAAATAAGGAAGAAGATGCCACGTGAAATTTTCTTTGCCCATTTCCTCTCCTCTCCTTTTCAGCTAAAAGTCATGATTTTTCTATGATTAGAACACAGGAAAGAAGAAATATAGCTGTGTCATTTGCTTAAAATTTACTCTCTAGGCGAGGGATGACGTGTAAATCGTTTTTAACTCTGTTCAAAGTACAGTCAATTACTCCAATTGGGATCTTGGTTAGATATAATATATTATATACTCCTTCTGTTCTTAATATAGAGCCTAATTGTTAAATTGGTTTTGGTCCTAAATATAAGACTAATATTTCATATTTATCAATTTTATCTAAATTACCTCTTTGAATACTCTTTCAACCATAATCAAGTAGAAGAAGGAGAATTGGTGTTAAAAAGATGACTATAGTGTTTTAGCTAAAACATGTCACGTTTTTTATAATTAATTAACTTACTTAACTTCTTTAATCTAATCAAATTAGTTAAATAGATCTTATATTAAGAACTAGAAGAATAAATAATTAACAAATCTCGGCCAACTGCAGGATGACAAATTAAGTAAAAGACAATAACACTAAAACAAAACAAAACAAGCACTGTGCGTTGTCTGCTAACTGCTATTACCAAAAAAGGAACTCGCTATCAGAAAAAAAAAAAGGAGCTATATATCACCCAAAAAAAAGAAAGAAAGAGGAACTGTATCATTTGGAATTTGTAAATATCACTTCTAGTTATAAGTTTATGAAATATATATATAATGAAGAGACTATATTTCTAAAAATATTTAAAATTTCAAAGTAAAATATATCAGATTTTGTAGTCCCGGTATTTAAAAAAAAAAAAATTAAGCCATACCATTTGGTGCAATAACATCAAATATAATAATTAGAATGAACTTTTGAATTTGCACTTATCTCAAAATAAGCTGCAATTTTAATATTCTATATTGATTAATTTATTATTTATATTGATTAAAAATTTAAAACTAAAATGTTGAGAGAGGACAGGAAAACAGTGATAGGGTAGAAAAGTACATGCAACCCCTATGAAGATATTTTGATCTTCTCATGCAAATACAACATATCACGTGTGTACAGTTCTCCAGGATTTCCACTTTGTTTTTTAAATTCTTATTTAACCAAAAAAACACTATTTTTTGGGGCCGAAAAGAACTCTTATCTATTTATGCACGGATTTTTTTTAAAAAAAATTAGTCTAAGCTTAAGGAAAATGTTCTCTTAAATAAAATAGTTTTAAAATATTTTCTCATTTGTAAATAAAATGGACTCTCCTACTTTTCTACCATCGAAATGAATTTCTCTTGTTCCTATAACACCATAACATTCCTTATCTAATACTACTTTAGTCCTTTATTTTGTTTTGTTCTTAAATATCAGACCCCAATTCATTTTGTTTATCATATTTATGTATTTTTTTTTCTATTGAAGTCTTTCTAATAATAATAGTTCTAGCCAATACATTTGATTAATAATAATATTTTAGAAAAGAAAGCATATATTTATTACAAATACTTAACTTAACTTATTTTTTTAATCTTCTTAAATAAATCAACTAGCTCTTATGATTAGGACCGGAGGTAATCATTTGTTGATTCGGTAAGTTTAATTTCTCATATTTACAGTACACTTATTAAAGTATTAAACTCTCTTATACATTTAAAAAAAAAGAAATTCTTTTAAAAACAATATATTGAGAGATTTTAATTTAAAAACCCAACCATTATTGATCTTAATGAAAGGTGTTATGGCCATTTAAACATAATGTTTGTAACTCTATATGAATACAAAAAGGCCATCTCTAATTGCCCTTGTTATAATTAAAAAAATACAATTTATTCTAAGTAATGTTTATATATTATTTAATTTTGATTTCTAAAATAACTATATTTGGGAAAAAAATTATACAACTTAAAAAATTTTAAGATATGTTTCTCTCCATGTTGGCCAACATTTGCTACCAGCCTACCAGGGGGGCTAAGCAGCCCATGAAAAGAGGACCCCTTCTTTGAACGGCAGGTGAGCCTTCGCCGCGCGCTCTTTCTCCAGGACGGTGTCCCCGTGTCGCATTGCAAACTAGTGGTGGTGGTGGTTCCCTCTTCGCCGTCATGGCCGCGCCGAAGCCACGCAACACTCGATCAACGTCTCTCAGGGACGCCTCTGACTCCTCCAAGATGGAGGGCACGGGTACATGGGATGCCCTCCAATGGACCAAGTTTCAGGTTTCCTCCTATTTGAATTGAATTTTCAATTCACTTCTTTCTGTTTCTTCTCTACGTTCTCAATCCATTTGTTTGCCTTTTTTTTTTTTTGGTGTGTGAATTTATCTGCAGCCTGGTTCACGCAACGTTTCGCATGCCAATTTAGATTTCTTGCTGGAGGAAGAAAACATCATAGCCCAGGTATGCAGTGCTTTTACTCTTTACGCCGCAATTGCATTACCTTTTTTCCTTTTTCTGCTCGCTCGCTGTTTGTTGCACTACTTTCTTTGCTCTGTGTAACGTGATCACCGAGCAGAATCTGCATAATATGTGGAATTTAAGGGTAGTAAAAAGAGTGGCAGGATGACTTTGGATACTCTCATACCATATTATGAATCATACAAACTCAATAACATGATTGAATTACCCAAGTAACCGTCTCCTCTTGGACACATAACAAGTCAAACTTGAAGTACTAATGCTTGCGCTCCTTGGACAGGATGCATACAAAGCAGTGCAAGTGTACGACCAAGATGGACTAATATATCAAGTTTGAAGAAAATGACAAAGAAATCACAAGTTATTAGTGTGTGGATAAATATTTTTAAGCAGTTTTCAAAACCCTTATCTTGTAAGAATTAGGATGAAGATATACCCAAGTAAACAAATGCTTAGCGAACGTCCCCTGTAATTCATGTCTTAGCAATATTATAAATTTTATAATTGGCTGGTCATTGACATGAAGTTCTGGTTCAAGATTCCTTGGTTGATCATGGTTGAATCTTGTCAAACAAGTCATAATTACATTATTATATTTTTATTCTGTATATTAAAATATTATATGAGGAAGCAAAAAAAAAAAACATTTTATAGTTTTTATTCAAATCCAAACATGTCATATACAACTTCAACTCTAAACAAACAACCGATAATATATTGTAACATTTGTTGAGATTAAATCCATATTTCAGGAAAACCATCACCATTGTCAGATTCCATCCTAACTACCTATGTAACATTAGAATACAGGAAGAAAATGTTTAGCCTGGGAAAATTATGTGTTTTTGAACCAACAACCAAAAAATGAAAAAAAGAAGCATCGAACAGCTGGAGCCTAACCTGCTCATTTTTCCCCCTTTTGCTGTAGGGAAAGCATATTCATTATTCATTTGTTTTCTTCTTGCTGCTCTCCCCAGAAAAGAGAAAGACTTTCTATTTTTGGAGATTATCTAAGCTATGGATTCCCGAAATGACTTCTTGGTGTGGACATTCCGAAACATTTTTTTTCTCCTGTTGAACTGTTTGTTTATATCCAATTTTGATAACACTGCTGCTAATTTATTAGCATGGCTGTTAAGGGTGTCTAGTGGTGTGACGTGCACGCCATGTGTCAATACAATAAGGGCCACTTTTGGGAGTCATTTTAACTTCTGTTTGCACACTCCCTGCCTTTCAACGCCTCATTCACTTCATTCATTCTTTCTTGCATCCTTTGTGGCTACGCGTCCTGTTTGTGTCCTCGAGTGTTTACTTTTTCTATCTCACCCCCTCTGCCCTTACCTGTTATTTATCTCTCCTCTTCTGGTTATTTCTTCTCATTCTCTGTATAAGTTAGATGTAGGGTTATGGGGATACTGCAGCAACCAGTGTGCTCTCGAGTTTTGAAAGAATTCTTGAGACTGACAAAGCACACATGCATTCGACCATCATTATTAATTAGTTACTAGCATGTTTTAAACAAATACCTCATCCTCAATATTGGTGACTCAACTGAAAAATAGATTGAATTATATACTTATTCATTACTTTAACTTTCTGACCCTAAAAAATCCAGCCAAAGGATTATACTAAGTCAATATAAGTCAGCTAATATGATGGTTTATCTCAGCTTGTATCTAGAACTTCTCAAGGGACTATTAACATCTATCGTCATTAGAAATTCAAGTCCCAGTGTTTTAATTTACATTTATTATAAGTGAATCTATTCTAGACGAAAATTATCTGCATATGATGTTTATGTTCAGGGACATGGCGTTGTTCTTATTAATTCAGATGATGCAGGCACATTGGTGGTCACAAATTTTCGTCTTGTTTTTCTGGTAAGTCCTTCAGATAATATTTCGTCATCTGAAATTTAGATTTTGATTAGGCATTATGATGTTAGGACAGGACCTAGAGGTGTGACTTAGAATCACCCACCCCCCAGTAAGGTGATAAACATAATAATGTTTGTCTGAAATTCTTGCTTAGTAATTTTGGGAGAATGAAAAGCTTCGAAGACCAAGAACAAATATGAAAACAGGACTATTATGTTAGTACCTGAGACTTTTTTTTCCTTTATTAGCAAGAAAACAGAAGAAGGAACCTCTGTGGAGATTCAGAAATGAAGCTGCAATGAAGGATGATTGCAGAACTCCTGTTAACTATAAATGAATTGAATTTCCACTCTGAACAATACACAGTAGCCTAGGTATTTATATACATCTATATGCATCATAAATAAGCCTTGTATTTTACAACCGACTCATTCTGATTAACACACCATAGTGATATGGTTTGACCTACCATTAATAATGATTATGCTGTTCCCTGATTGCTTCCCCATGGGCCAAACCCATTATGACAGAATTCTCCTGTGCTCTATTTTCTGGCGTGTTTTCCTCTGTCATTTAGTCACTATGTCACACAATTCTACAACTCATCTCTGACTTTCGATTCTATTTTCCTAACTATTGTGAATAATTCGAATGTAATTGATAGATGATTCCAATAGGAGAGCAGTACATAAATAGGATCAGATTTCCTCATAATATATTTGGAATTCTGATCACATTAAATGAAAATTAAGGGAGAGAAATCCCATTGATATGGGACCGTGATTCTAGGGATTAAAAATAGAAACAACAGGTAATTGGGGATCTGATTCTAACGGCTAGAAGAGATTTGATTTGATTTGATCTGATCTGATCTGATCTGATTCTGACACTAACTTTTATTGTGTTCCTGTTAATATCATTGCATTCGCCTTTATTGAAGCGCATGAGTCCTGATAAAATAAAAATATTCAGTTTCTGAGCATTTGTTGCTGAATATATTAGCTTTTATATTTTTGTAATCCATGTCTGAGGTGCTAGATTTTTTTTTTTTTTTCCATCTGCATGTTTACTTTACTGAGTAATGTCCTCTGATGTGCTCTTACTTTTTCTAGAGTGATCGAACTAGAAATATTATTGCCCTTGGAACGATTGCACTTGCAACAATTGAGAAGTTTAACAAGATAGTAAGTTTTCAAATCAAATGTACAATTTATGCTGTAGATTTCTTTATTCTGCATGTGCTCAGTTATATTAAGCATAACCATCTTTCCTTTTTAGCCTATTTCACATATGCTAAGTACATTATTTTTGCTACTGGTTTTGTATGTTCATATAAGCAGAGCCACAGGGAATGGATGTTCATATTATCTTTTTTTTCCATATTGATTTGTGTAATATTATTAATCATTATCTATGATGTATTTTTCAAATTTCAACCAGGTGATCTATTTATGCATCGAATTCCATGTTGTTTTCCTCTTTTATCGTGTTTGCATTCTACTTTTACTTGATTTAAAGCTTTTCGCTGTCCTTTACCTGTAGGCTGTAAAGATGCAGTCAGCCAATCGTCAATTAGACAAGACACCCCCACAAAGACTGCTCCAGGTTATTGGTATGATCTCAAATAAGTTTCTCTAAATAAAAGTTTCCTTTACATTCTCGAATTATTGAGACCACTATGCAAAATCTCCTCCAAGTGAGCATAGAGAAAGACTACTGCTGAAGAGGGTAAAAATACAACAAAGTCAATGAATCCCTTTGTATGTTGGAGATAGTAACATTATAAGAAAAGCATTGGCTGAGATCTTGAGAAATTATATAGTTATACCCTATGAGAGTCCTTGAAAATTTGAGCATTTCCTTTAAACCTAATATGCTAAAGGATTTCTAAGCATGCACAACACCATCAAATTGGGCCTCTTCATTGTGATGAAAATCACATTCCATGTGAAATTGCTGTGGAAGTTAGTACTGACCCAATGCATAACAAGAACTGAGAATTATTATTCCATCAAGAAGTTGCTGCTTTAAAGTGTTGAAGCAAATAAACTTACATGATGTTTATGGATTAGATTGGCGCAATATAATGCTTGTAGGTTTATCAAAATGATAAAATGGAAGAATGATCTTTTAATTAATTGGAATTTGGGGGTGTTATAAGTTATGGCATGCTACAAATTCATATTTATTTCCAATCTGATTACGTTTTGTTGCAGTTAAAGTTAGTTTGATGGACGAATGTGGTGGCGGCTAACAATGAATGACAAGTTATTATAGATTTTATTCTTTTATGAGATTATTTCCTTGTCAAGAGAATGGTTCTTGGTGTAGAGATGATGTTTTCAATGCAATCCTTGAAATTCTCTCTCCCAACAACAAATAATCTACATGATCGTTAAACAGCTAAAAATAAGCTGACATCAATGAGATTTACAATATGCCCAGAGTTAGAACTTTGACAATGAGTGGAGGGAATTTTATTATAATGGTGTTTGAATAAGAAATATTATTTGTTAGGGTATTTATAATTGGATAGTTTATTTTTCCACCACTCATCTTAAGTTCCCAATTAGTTTAAGTCTCCTCCTCCTCCTCCTCCTCCTTCTTGTCTGCTTCTTCAATCAAACGGCTTATTCAAAATCTGCTGAGCCACTTCATAATGCAGAACAAAGGTGGTTATTTATCCCTGAACTTCTGCCAGTTTTGGTTTGTTATCTTAATGTTGCTTATAATTAAAAAAAAAAAATATTGATTAGAGGAGGATAGAAGTAAAAAGCACATGACAAACTGGGAAAAAAACAAAATGAAACAATACATCAGCCCAAAGAGCCTTCCAATTTTTTACTATGGAAACAGATATAACCCTTAAAAAATCTTAATCTTGTAGGGGCCCAGGACAAACCTAGAAAAACTGACTTATCCTCCAGAACTTCCATGGCTTAAAATCTTTGATGTAGAACTCTGGTCATTGATCTCTAGTATAAGCTACCATAATACTGCAAATAATGCACTACTTTGTAAATCCTTGCAACATCCTTACCATTCGTCTTCCTATTATATTCTGTTCTCTATTTAATGTTTTGCTTTATTCTTTGTTAGCTTTGTCTGATTATTTATATTTTCTCTTCTGTGTAGGAAAAGATATGAGAATTATCGTTTTTGGTTTCAGGCCTCGTACAAAGCAGGTAATTCTACTGGACAGTAATCATGGCATTCATAACAGATTCTTTTTCTTTTTTTTTTTAAATCCTGAAGGCATTCTTTGTAGCCCTTATTCTCTACAAATGGCGCATATTTTTCGTGTAGAAGTACAATTATGCTTTCCCCTGCTTGGCTCTGCATGCAAATTTTAAACCATAGGATTACCTATGTCATCTTCTGTCATCACAAGCCAAACGGTTAGCTTTTTGTGCCTCAAAATGTGCCACTGCAACACGCGCTTGGCCCATCTTAGATGCTTCTGAAAGTACGGATGGTGTTTCAAAATGCTAGCATTATAAAGCCCCAGTTCCTGACCTCAAATGAGTTGAATGAGTTACATCCCCTAAACATTTGTTTTGAGTTTTGAAGCATGAAACAGCTAACCATCATGCATGAGTGGCATTTTTGCTCAAATAGTCAATAATTTCCGTTTCTTAATAGTCTAACTGAACTCTTATGGTAAGGTTACTTGTTATGGTTAACATAAAAGGATTCCTCAAGAAATAGTTACATGATCTTACATTGGTAAATTGTTTTTAGTTGCTGAGATTGTGTTGTGAACTACGAGTGGATGCTGTCACGTTCTTCCTTGATGTGAAGGTTTTAATTTTTGTTATTAAATTTTACAGAGGCGTGTCATATTTGATGCCTTACTAAGAAGTACAAAGCCAGCTGTACTATGGGATCTTTATGCATTTATATGTGGACCTTCTAAGTTTACTAACTCTAACCCAAAGGTGCGCCTACTAGATGAGTATTTCCGGCTTCTTGGAAAACGCTTTTACCGTGCTTCAAGCAATATGATTGAAAGTGGATCCTTTACCTTGTCAAATGACTTGTGGAGAATAAGTAAAGTGAACTCTAACTACAACGTGTGCCAGAGTTATCCTTTCGCTTTGATTGTACCAAAGACCATAAGGTATATCACTAATATACAAATGTTCTATTTTTTCCAAGATTTATTTTGCTGAACCATTTGTTCGACAACTTTACATGATCTTGATGCTAGTGATGATGAAGTGCAACAAGCTTCCAGCTTTCGTGGTAGATGTCGGGTTCCTGTAGTTTCATGGTGCCACCCAGGTATACGTGTAGTCATGGTTCTGCTATTTTCATTAATTGAGAATTTTGTGCTTCTTATTTTGATTTTGGTTTCTTCTAATTATTTTACATTTGATATCTCAATTCAATACTATTGCCTTAATGCAAGTGACAACTTATAGATACGGGAGCGGTTCTTGCACGTTCATCCCAACCTTTAGTTGGCCTCATGATGAATATGAGGAGGTACTACAGACTATTTAATCAAACCTACCATGTGAATGCCAAATGAGAAAGGTTTTGTGGTTTTTGGTGGACGTTTGGAGGGATCGGACTGTCACTATTTTTTAAAGGATTATGTATAGTACCAATGACACATATGACAATTCAGTGTTTGATAATGGGTTTTTTGCTTCATAAATAGTGATTTGCTTTTGTGTACTTACCTGCAGCAATGCAGATGAAAAGCTCGTCGCTGGATTATGTGGCAAACTTTATGATGGCTCGCGCAGGTAAGACTGTAGTTTCCTTCATAATATGTCCATCAACATGTTACTCCTAGCAACATGAGTAAAACTATCACATGCGTCTATGACTCACCTAGACTTGGTAAATATTGCATTAGATGTTAATTAGTGAGGGCTTCCTGATGTAAATTACTTTCCGTATTAATTAATATCATTATGAACAATGTTTCTGTTGAATCTTATAGTAGTACGGTGCCAAAAGTTTACTTTATCACTGACAGTAGAGTAGGCTTTTTCCAGTGGTCATGTTTTTAATAACTTAATGGGCAATTAACTTGCTTGTTTTTTCTTCTTTTAGGAAGCTTTATATTGCTGATGCAAGACCGAGGAAAAATGCATTAGCTAATGGGGCCATGGGAGGTGGTTCGGAATCATCTTCAAATTACTTTCAGTGTGAGGTCTGTAGAAGTCTTGACCTGTCCGCGTATGATTTCTTTTAGTCATAAATGTAGCCACATATTCTAAACATCTGTCTCCTGATATATCATCAGGTAGTTTTTTTTGGTATAGACAACATCCATGCAATGAGAGAAAGCTTTGCTCGGCTAAGAGAATACCTAGACACTCATGGCAAATCATCATCAGATGGAATGTCATCTTTCTTGGTTAGTCTAAGAATCTTAAGAGAGGTCTAGTTATTTGTTTCCTTGGTATATTGAGTAGGGCTAGGCCATTGATTACAAAGGTTTTTGCACTGGATTCCTCCAAAGGAGTAATGGGTTTGCACATTGCGGGATTGAAATTGAAACACCTGTTGTCATGGTTGATATCAGAAGGATAACTCTGGACCCTGACATATGCATAAATGTTATCTGATTTCTTTCACGATTCATCCTTTTATGTGACTAAAGTTTAATCTCTCTCCTGGAAACGATGTCAATTGATGTTGTCATTCTTAAATTATCTCCATTTGACTGTATAGCTGTGAGAAGAATTCCATGCTGAAAATATGTTACTAACCGGTAATTTGTTCCAGATAATGGTTCTTCTCCGCTTGATGTTTGTGACATTCATCTTGCTTACAATTTTATGGGGAAAATGTTAGCTTAACTATGTTGTGGCGAGAATCTGAATTAATGACATTTTTAATGCTATTTTACATATGTCAAGGATGATCATCTTATTTGTTATGCACTACATTATCTTTGAGCAGTTTTTCTACCAACTCTGTTTTTCTGTGGGCTCAAGGGAAGCCACTTTGAGGTCCCAAAGAAAGAACACAATTACCAAAAAGTCCCAATGACAAGTGAGCAGCATGAATCTTGTCATTTCCTGCATTAGAACTTGTCATTCACTTGTTATGGGACATTTTAGTTAACACCTCTTTGTTTTGGCAAGAATTTCAGTGAATGGCATTTTTATGCTATTCTATTGGACTTTAGCAATATTATCGTATTTATTATGGGTTGGATGATTTTTTTGTATGGGTTTTACCAACTATATGTGTTTCTATGGGGTTTATAGAGACATGGTGGGTCAACATGGGGTGGAGGCAATCTAAGTAGTATGTCTACTTCAGTATCTACTCTTGGGGACAGTGGATGGCTACTACACGTTCAAAGTGTCTTAGCTGGTGCTGCTTGGATTGCTGCTCGCCTTCATATGGAAAAGGCTTCTGTTCTTGTACATTGCAGGTGCATATAATTGTGTATTTTTCAGTTTGCTGTCCATAGTCAAATTGATTTGGTATTTAAAATCCAAGTCTGTGCTTTGATCAGTGATGGCTGGGATAGAACAAGTCAATTGGTTTCTCTTGCTGATTTGTTACTTGATCCCTACTATCGCACATTCACAGGGTTTCAGGTAATGACTTTTATTACTATTCTATTAAGGAGCTATTTGGTATAACAGTGTCTTAAATTCTCTTGTATATTCATGGCATGCTGTAGGACGCTCAAGTATAATAATATTGTGGTATTTGTCAAAAAGTCACATGCGATGGTATGGTTGAAACTTGATAGAGAAAAAGAAAGGATACAACAACAACAACATACCCTTATTTCACTAGATAGGATTGGTTACATGAATCGTACAACACCATTAGGCTTTATCAACAGCCAAATTTTTGGGTAGATTGTTAATCGAAAGATCTCACTTAATAGTTTCATAGAGTGTTATGTTTGGCTTTCCTCTACCCCTTTTCAGAGGACTCCATACCTTTTGCTAGAATAAGGGGTAGAAAGAGGGAACGAAGGAGAAAGTGGGTATGGAAGTCTTCTAGAATCAAAATCTAATTCTAGAAGTAGGAGATTTCCCGAAGTTTTCTGAATAGTACTTCATTCATGTCCTTGGCAGAATGCTTAATATGATATTATAGTCTGACACAGTAACTAAAAATAACTTTCATGCCCTAGATGCATGAAACTGATAATAACATATGGTAACTGACAAGACATTTGTAATGGTTAACAAAAGACACATAACATGGGTCCACATTTAGACATAAAACATAAAACACAAATATTACAATATCTAATCCTAGATAAGTCTTCATCTGAAGCGGAGCTGCCATGCCTCTTCTAAGACTAAACTAGTGAAGGAAGTTAGTTCTTATCATAGTACCTCCGTTTTGCCATGTTTTTTTACTATGTTTTAACATGTGATATATCCTTCTAATCGTAACTATCCTCCTAATTTTTTGCTTGTTTCCATTGCATCAATTTGGGTCATGAGACAGACTGTCGTCTCCTTCTGTTCTAATACGTCATGTATTGGCCTTCTCAAGAAAGTAATAAGAAATGACACTGTTCTGTCATATTTCTTCTTTCTTCCTATTGCTTTCGTCTGCATTTAAAATTCCATGTTAGGTTTACAATTGGTACAGCAAGGACTTTGGGATTGAATCCCCACTCTCCCTGGGTGGGTTTTTCTGTTGGGGGTTGCTTACCTAGATGCGATCCAAACGTATCACTGTTGCCTTTTGGTTTGGATGACTACAAACATCTGACTTACCAATGTACCAAACACAAGCACTTTGGATGCTTCCCCAATACCTAGGATGAAAAAGATTGTGGGGTAAACAGCTCCGGTATGCATCTATTCCTTGGGAGGTATATTAAAGAAGCAGTCCTTCCACATTCTTGCAGTTTGTTTCTGGTTTCATTCTAGTTCTACATTTAACTTCGGACAAATCACTTTTCATCATGCGTGTCATATGTGGAAACTATAGCAATGACCTTAGATCTTTCTGTTGTGCTTTTGTTCTTCAAAGTCTCTTCCTCATGCAGGCACTTGTTGAAAAAGACTGGCTAGCATTTGGTCACCCATTTTCAGATCGTATGGGAACGCCCTCAGTCTCTGGAAGTGGCAGCATGCCTTTTGAGTTGACTAGACAGTCTTCTACTGGAACTTGCCCTTCACCACCCATGCGCCAGTCATCATTCACATCTCAGTCATCCGCCTCTCATGCACAGACTTCAAACCACTACTCTCCCATTTTTTTGCAGGTTTGTTTCTTTAATAACATCTAGGTATCGTTTAATTGATGCCTGTAATTTCAATTGTTCAACTTGGTTAGAGTCTCAGCACTTCTCTTTTTATATAGGTCTCTCCCTCATTGTCGTCCATAATCTTTTTGTTGCCTGATTTTAGACAATTGTTTGATGGTTATGTTTTGCATTCTTATTGACGACTTTTTAACTAATTGATTTTACAAATTTCTCAATTATGAAAAGTGTCCAATCATACTTGTCAAATATTTACTCTCAGCACATATTTTGCTTGAAAGGGAAGTGAGTGTAATTTTCCAAAATAGAGATATAATTCATGTAATTTAGGTATCTTTCAAGGGGACCGAGAGTAATTTACCAAAGAAAACATAGGGGCGTGAAGTGGCACATTAGCGGGATATTAAGAACTTGGAAGCTCCAGCATCTGTAAATTTTAGAAGTGGAAAGTAGAATTAAATGGTAGTTTCTCCATACAGTGGCCGTTAATGAGATAAGTTCGTGCATCTAATAAGGGAGATAGTGAATCACAAATTTTTATTTCTTTTAAGTTAGAAGTTGGTCCAAAATGGATGG
>NW_021634290.1:0-73235 GCF_004799145.2 Neltuma alba | reverse complement strand
CTTTTCTGTTAGCTTGGGATATGGATGCACCGTTTTAATTAGTTTGGAACGCTGGAATGCACCGAAAATTACTTTAGACACTGGACGTACTGAGAAAATAGTTCTGGATGCTGGGCGCACCTTAATTTTTTTTTTTTTTTACTTTCAGAGCCCAGGTTATTATTTTTTAGGATTCCACGAGACTCGAGGAAGAAGTGGCCAAGTTATATTTGCATCTGCCGGATGTAAAAGCAAATTTCATCAATAATATACTTTGAATATTCGTGTCTGATTAAATATTTGACCAAATAATGTTGCCATTTCAAACCTCATTAACATTTTTTTCGCCGAAAACTTCCCTCATAACATTGCAGTATAATTCCACTTATCTTTTTTTTTTTTTGATACAAAGGAAAAGAAAACTAACATCTAGGGGCGAGTCCCCATTGTCCATTTGAATGAGGCGCTCTACTGTGTCCCCACTCGACACTTGCAAACCAAGGTTGGACGACAGAGCAGCACGAGCGAGAAGGTCCTCCCTCACATTTTTCTCACGTGGAAGGTTTGGAGTGACACCGACCAGCTCCATTGCACCACGCTTTTAGCTCTACTATTAAGGATCGTTCCGCATGTAAATCGGAAACCTCCCCATGCAACAACCTCATGTAATTCCACTTATCTTGAGCAAACAATAATCTCTTAATCCTTAGCATCATTAAGTGCAACATTGCATTGATTTTTTTCTCTTTAAAACAAAAAACTTCTATATAAATCGCACTATCTTCATTTTACAATTTCCTAAATAAAAAATTTTTCCCCAAAAGAATTTCTCACTTCGTGTGCCATATTTACAATAAATAAAAAAAAATCAAATAATCAAATCTCTCTCTCCAATTTTTTTTGGTTTTTAAGGAGATTTTGAAGTACAATCTTTACTGGACGAACAGTTCTTCAACCAATGAAGCTTGAAAAATGAATCGTATTATTCACTCTCCCAAAATAATATAATTTGTTACAAGTTTCATATTTCATATTCATATTAATACTTACTGATGATTTCGACTAATTTATGCTTGACTTATTTTCCCAATATTCGTGAACTCAATCAAAATGGATAAAGAATATGGAAGGAAATCTAAGAAGAGGCCGATGCAGAGTGACATCAGATTTTGTATTCATCTCCTCTGATGCAAGAAAAGCAACTAATACTTAAACTAGCACTTTAGTTCAACGAAGGGAGGGGATGGGAGGTTAATTAAGGGGAGAAGAGTGGAGGTGAGAAAAGGTTATGAGTGCTGTTTGGTTTGAGGGAAAAGGGAAGGAAGGAATGTTTTATCTCTGGTTTAGGAGGAAAGGAAAGGAGAACTAATTAGAAGTTAACGAATATGTCCTTATTTCTTTGGTTAGATTTTTTTATTATTTTACTACAATATTTATATCAGAATTATTATTTCTAATTTATGAATATTAAAAAAACAAGTTATCCCCCATATATATATAAAATGTTTACATATTTATAAAATATATACATATCATACATAATATTTTTTTTTATTATTAAAAATATACATATCATAAAGAATATATACTTGTCATATTATCTCAAGAAAATAGTATAATCATGAAAAAAAATCATATCATTATTATCAATATCATTATACAATTTTGTGATATAGATATGAATTCTTTAAAAAATATTATTTCATTTAAAAATAAAATATCTCAATCCATATCGTCTAATTAGATGATTTTGAAATTATTAAAGTCTTACATTATCAAAAGATTGTAACACATTGATTTATTAAGTCTTACGAAATAAAATACATAGAATATCATGTGTTCCATTGAACTGAAAATAAGTTGTATTATTAAGATGAAAAGCTTAAGAATAGAAGTAAAAAAGGGGTTTTTTAATAAAAAGGCAAACTTGGTATATATAAAAGTAATATGTAACCCTTTATATATATATATATATATAATGCATTCTTTAGTGGTAACATGCAGGATGGCTGAGGAGGACGATAGATTTGAAATGGGAAACGCAAAGTTTGCACGGTGGCCCTGGAGGAAGATGTTTGGAATTGCACGCTGGCTCATATGAAAAAACCGATGTAAACAAGCTTTTGAAGGAGCTGCTGAACACCCGAAGGTATTGCCCAAAGATGCGCACTCCTCTTGCTAGAGGGAGTGGAGAACGATGGTACTTACACCCAGTGCTGCAAATCTCTGATAGAGCGATCTGTCACTTGGAACTGCCACCTACAGGCTACGTAAGAGTTGATGTAGACGTTCAGTTAAAGAGCAAAACCAGGCAGCATGTGGGGGTGTCCTAAGAGATGACAAAGGGAAATGGATAGTGGGTTTTCAGAAGAACTTGGGATATGCCTCGACGATTGCAACAGAAGTCATAGGAATATACAAGGGACTGCACTCTGCAAGAGCCTCAAATATGGAAAAGTGACATTATTCACCGACTCGATTGAAGCTTTTCAATTGGTACTATATGGCTGTGAAGGGACACATCTGCTGAGAATGGAGATCATGGATATTAGATCCCTTATTTCAGATGTTTGGGACATAGAAATTACGCATGTTTATCATGAAGCTTTGACGTGCACAGATCATCTGGCTACGGAAGCTCATGGGAACTCTACTGATATAAGACTGTTAACAAGTCCTCCCTGACTTTTGTCTGACCCAACTCCATCTTGATTTGGAGAGTGCTATTCGGGAGGCTAACTCCATTAGGTAGATAGTTACTTTTGTAACCCGCTTCAAGCTTAAGCTTGCCTTGCTATTAAAAAAAAAATATATGAGTAATTCAGTCAGATATAATATTTTTCTCCTTTCTAAAAACTCTAAATTTGGAGGGAAGTAGAAGGAGGGGAGGAAAGCACTAAATGACAATTCTTCTATTTTTCTAAACCAAATACAACTGTTCATCTCCTCCCTTCTCCTTTTAAAAAACCTCCGAACCAAAGAATGCATTCAATAATGCTTTTATGATATCCCATATAAAAATTTGGAAAACAGAGACTTAAGAGAACACCTTGATTTATAAAAGGTCAAATAAAATGAGAAACATAAAGTATTCAAAATTTCAATTCATCGTTCTGGATAACATCGCTAAATGGCATCAAGCGTTGCCAGTACAAATGAACTAAAATGACATGGATCCATTTCTACCAAAAATTATTTAAATAAGCAAATCTGCAGAATAATAAAACCTTTAAAACCAAGGTTCTTCAATGTTGAGGATGTTGCCAACAGGTACAAGACTTTCCACATAATTAAGAAAACGACAAGAGCCGTGATTGGGGACAACCACCATCTCAAATTCATTAGTAGTGAGCTTGAACAAACAGAGACCACTTTCTGGTTCTTTATTCCCTATTTTATCTTGAGTCTCGGTTCCAACATGACAATTTCATTCCTCCAAATCGTGCCCCCAAATATAACGTCCAAGGACAAGGGCCACCGGTGAATTTCTTAGTCCAACTCCATCTCTCCCCAGATGAACCAATCTTCCTCCATCACCCACAAATCAATGTTTGGAGAGGCCCCAACTCCACAATAAAGCATAGCAAGTTTGTCCTTGTACACGGTTAAGTAAAGATATGAATCCTCCTGAAGTGTAGGCCGTGGTATTAGAGTAAACACTTCCTTCACTATGTCAAATGAAATTATAGCTCCCTCCTCCCTCTCCTCACATCGTTTTGATCCATTCCAAAAGATAGCTCCATTAGAGGAGACCCTAGTGTCACGATAAATAGTTACAAATCTAAAATGTTGCCATATTCTATTTCTTTCCAAGAATCTCTCCTTAATGAATACACTCCCGCTCTACCAATCTTACGATAAATTGCCACTATCTTGTAATCATTAACAAATGAACTGAACCCAAATCCTAACCGATAACAATCGATAGTGCTGGATCGAGGCACCTCTCTGACATCTCTGGTCGCCGGATTCCACAATAAAAAGGGAAAATCATTCTCATGAATTGCAACACAAAGCAAGCCATTGCTGGAACCAATTATGCTAAGGTGTCTGAACCCCAAGGAATCGAAAGGAAGAGCATCACGGACTTGCATCTCGCAATCAAGCAAACGTATCTGCGAAGGATCCAATCCAAAAGTCCGGAAAAACAGAACAGAAGGGTTATGATGACTGGAATTGCGGAGGTGATCGGCGATAAAAGATGGGGTCTTGAAGAGATTCTTCCAACGCTTGCAGACACATCGAAACCGCATTAGGGATTTCACCGGGAGCCACTTGAGAATGTTGATTATGATTTCTTCGGAAGGAATGGTGCCGCGCCATTCATCACCATCCGCCTCATGGTGATCGACCCAAAAGAAGCAAAGCCGCCGCTATCAAATGAGAACAATTAGGTTTCACTGGATAACCAGATCGTCTCTTTTTCCCCAGGATTGAAGAAAGTGTTTATGGTTAAAGAATGAAAACATCGAGGGCCTGTATGGTTAAAGAATGAAAACCTTGATGGCCTGTTTCGTTTGAGAGGTGGAAGGGAAGGGGGGACAGGGGGGAGGTTTCATGTCCTGTTTGATTGATTAAAAAAAAAAAGAGGGGAGGATATTTATGATCTCTTGTTTGATTCAAAGAGGAGAGGAGAGGGATAGTAATAATCAATTTACTATTTTACCCTTACATATTAATTTATATTTTTTATTGATATATTATATAAATTAATTTATCTTAATTTAAATCATATAATTTAATAAAATTCAGTCTTATCATGTTAACATGTGTATTAAAAAATTAGTACAATAATTTTTTATTCTAATTAATATAATAATATATAAAATAATTAAATTAACAAATTTTATATACTCTAAGAAAAAGGAAATTTTATTCCTTTAGGCTATCTTTTTTTCCAGTTTTAAAATATATTAATAAATAATATATTTATAAAAAAACATTAATTTTATATATTCTAATTTTTTTATTTAAAAATAATTTTTATTTTTACATAATTTTATATAATATTTTTTAATTATAGTATGTGTATATTTTTTATTTTTTTTTTACCTTAGCTCATATATTTTTTATTTGAACCTAAATATTATAATACTATTTTATGGGTAGAATAGAATATTAAAAACCTCTAAAACATAATTGTCCAAAAAATTTGATTTCCCTTCAAAAATCCCCCAATTTGAAAGGGAGCCAAAATGGAGAAAGAGAAGGGAGGGGAAATGGATATTTTAGCTTTCCTTCCTTCATTTTTAACCAAACTAGGGAGGGGCTCATTTGCCCTCCCCTCCCCTCCAACCAAACAAACCCTGAAGGAGAGCAAGAGTCATCATTATCAATATCATTAGGTTTTTGGTGAAAAAGGAAATATTAATCAGAGAGTATAAAAGCCAATACGATTATCAGTTATTTGATCATCAAATCAAGCCACCGTTTGGTACAAATTGCTGAATCAATGGAAAATCTCAACTAAATCTGATTATAATATTCAAATTCATATCGAATCATGCTGCTTCACACTATTAACAAATTCCAAATTAGATTTAGGGGACTAATTAGGAATTTTTTAAAATTCATATTGGATTAATACAAGGTTTAGAGAAATATATATTGGTGATTGGTTGATGATTGAATATATAAATTATTGCTATTATAAAAATCATTTTAATTTTCAGTCACGGATTTAAAATATGTTGGAAAAAAATTCAATTTAAAAAAAAACAAAGATTATCGCAATCATGCCACATTGCCACAAGAATCACCAAGGAAATCAACTTCAAAATTTCACAAGGCGTTGGCCCCACAGGGGGAAGAGGGAGTTGGACTAAACAAGTGTTTGGATAGCTCAAAAAATACTCTTAAAAAATATTTTTTTATAAATTGAAGTAAATTTCTTTGTATATTTATTTTTTACACTGTAAAAATACTTTTAAAACTGTAACAACACTTGTAAAACTACTACTTTCGGTCCTAATTATAAGAGTCAGTTGACTAATTTGAGGAGATTAAAGAAGTAAGTTAAGTTAGTTATTTCTCCTAAATAGGTGTCGTTTTTCCTAAAATATCCTTACTAATCAAGTGTATTGACTAAAACTATCATTGTTAGAAGGGCTATTTTGAAAAAAAAATATAAATATGAGAAAAAAAGTGGATTGGAGTTTTATATTTAAGACCAAAATAAAAATAAAACAGAATATTATATTAAGGAGAGGAGGTAGTATAATTTTGTTTTACTTAAACAGTCCCTGGAAAGTTCGCCGGCGGCCCTTTAACATGGACGTTATATGTTGGGTGGATCATTTGGAGGAATGAAATTGTCACGTCTGGAACTGAAACTCATAATAAAATACTGAACAGCAAACCATAAAGTGGTCTATGTCTGTTCAATCTCACAAATGAATTTAAGATGCATGTTATCTCCGGACATGACTCTCCGTGGGTTTTCTAGTTATGTGGAAAGCCTTGTACCAATTGCCAACCTTAATTCTAAAGGTTCGTCTCCTGGTGGAAGTGGGGGTTCTCATGCCTAAGGCGGTAAATAGTGCAGGGGGAGGATATTCCAATAAGTGACGTACTATCTCTTATTTCTAATTTCTAATATAAGAGTTAATTGACTGGTTTGAATATATTAAAAAATTAGTTAAGTTAGTTATTTATAATAAATAGATGTTGTCTTTTTTAAAAATTTCTTGCTAATCATGCATATTAGCAAGGATATTTTAACATGTATAACCACTACAAAAGTACCTTAAAAAAATAAATAAATATTAGAGACAAAGTGAATTGAGATTTTATATTTAGAACTAAGTTGAATGTCAAACTAGTTCTAATATTAAGAACCGGAGATAGTATTAATAAAATGCTGACCTAACGAGCTAAACAAGTTATTCTATATTTTTATTAGAAAAATACTTAGATCAAGTCCCTATATTTATTTATTATGTTCGGTTTTTCAATCACATATGGACATGGCTTTTACTTTTTTATATGAGTTTTTAATTAAATGATAGTCCTCTGGTCCTTATAAAACTTAATTATTGAGTTAATTTTGGTCTTAAATATAAGACCTATTTCTTATGTTTATCGATTTTCCTAAATTACCCATATGGATTTCTCTCAACCATAATCAAGTAAGAGAGGAAGATATGATATTAAGGAAGATGACTATGGTACTTTAAAAAAAACATGTCATTTATAACTAACTAATTTATCTAACTTCCTTGATCTAATCAAATTAGCTAGATAGATCTTATATTAAAGACTGAAAGAGTATTACTACCTCCGGTCCTAATTATAAGAGCTAGTTGACTAATTTGAGAAAATTAAAGAAAGAAGTTAAGTTAGTTATCTGTAATAAATATGTGTTTTATTTCTTAAAATATCTTTGTTAATTAAGTGTGTTGGTTAGAATTATCATTATTAGAAGGGCTACCTTGAAAAAAAATATATAAATATGATAGACAAAATAGATTGGGATTTTATATTTAGGATCAGAATAAAACTCAAGCAAGGTCTTATATTAAATATCAGAGGTAGTATTTTTTAAATATGACACAAAATCAGGTGTGGTTAAAGCACTTAACATAATAACTATAAATAATTTGATATAAATATTATCTTTTTTTTAATCAATGTGAAAATTTACGTTTATATTATATCAAATATAAAAAAGATCATCATAATCATGCCATATTGCCATAAGTATCGCCAATGAAATCAATTTCAAAATTTGAATTTAATTACAAAATTGGAATACTTCTTTGATTCGATAATAAGAATATAGAATACTTTTTTTGACTCATTAGGTCAAAGTTTTATTATCACATTACTTATTGGAATAGGTACATCGTGTATAATTGACAATATCTTTTATAACTTTCACTTGATGTAATATTATAATACTCCTCCGGTTAATGTAATTAACTAATTTAAATAAATTAAATATATTAATTAAATTAGTTAATATGATTTTTTTAAACACCCTAATTATTATTTTTTAATTTTCTCATTTCCTCTTCGACTTGATTATTATTAAGAAATATTAATAGGGTTAATTTTAAAAAAAACTGATAAACATATGAAATAGGTCTTATATATAGGAATAATATCAACTCTCTAATTAAATTTTATAAGGACCAGAGGAGTACATAGTTAAGAGTTAAGGAGTAAAAAAGTTATTATACCTTTAATACCTTGTACTATTAAAAAATATTTTAATTAATATAATATATTTAAGAGCTTCATATTTATTTTAAATCACCTTTTAACATGTTGCAACTGTTACTTGAGTTAGATTATCATGTTACAAATCCATTAGTACCTATGAACGCAGTATAAATTAGAAAAAAATAATAGAAAAATGTTTGTTGAATTTTAATAAAATAGATAGGTGATGCTAACTATTCTTATAATAGTTTTAAGAAGTTAAAATATGTCAAAATGACCCACTTGTCATTTTGAAATTTGATAGGTATTTTTTGTCATTTTTTCTACAAGTTATATTCCTGATATAATTACTTAAATTCAGTTTTATTTGATTCATCAATATAAGTTTTATTCAAGTGAGACTGGACAACCTGAATTCTCATTTATAAATGCATTAGAATTAATACAAACTTTGATTTTTCAAATTTACTCTCATTTTGATTTTGGTTCCTTAAGTTTCAAACCATATGTTTTGATTCATCAAATATCTTTTTCGTTTAAAATATTGGTCTGTATAATCCAATAAAAATATAAATTATTTTGCTTCTTGGGAAATCAAAACTTATAGTTTAAAACTTAAGGGACTAAAACTAAAATGATGAGAAATTTGAGAAATCAAAGATCATATTAATCCAGTGCGTTTTAAATTTATCTTCTAGATAAGAGGAACAAATGGCATCAGACCTTGCAATAAGTACAAAACGAACAGCTAAAATGCCATGGGATTCACTTCTACCAAAAATTATTCAAACATAGTAATTCTGCAGCATAATAATGCACCTTTAAAATCAAGTTCCTTCAATTTTCTTGATGTTAGCAACGGGTACAAGGCTTTCCACATAGTTAAGAAAATTACAATAATCAGGTTTGGGGATAGCCAACACCTTAAATTCATTCGTAATAAGACTAAAGAGAGATAGACCACTACTTTTCTGTACTTTACCTTGAGTTTCAGTTCCAGGAATAACAATTTCATCCCTCCAAATGGCCCCAAAATACAACGTCCAAGGACAAGAGATGCCAATAAATTTCTGTGTCCAACTCCATCTATTTTCAGATGAACCAATGTTTTCTTCCATGACCCACAAATCAATGGTTCGAGAGGCCCCAATTCCACTAACAAGTGCAGCAAGTTTGTCCTTGTACAAAACTAAGTTAAAAGATGAATATGAATCCCTGTGATCTGAAGGGCATGGTATCAAAGTAAGAATTTCCGTTGCTATGTCAAATGAAATTATAACTCCCTCCTTCCTGTTATCCTCGCCTGGTTTTAACCCAGGCCAAAAGATAGCTCCATTAGAAGAGACCACAGTTTCCCTATAAATAGTTACATGCTCTAAGATGTTCCCCAATTCTATTTCTTTCCATGAATCTCTACTTAATGAATACACTCCCGCTCTGCAAATTTTACGATCAATTGCCACTATCTTGTAATCATCAACAAATGAACTGAACCCAAATCCTAACACACATTTATACACTCTGTATCTAGGTACCTCTCTGATATCTCTAGTCGCCGGATTCCACAATAAAAGGGAAGGAGACAAGGAAAAGCCACACTCACGGGTTTGGACACAGAGCAAGCCATTGCTGGAACCAATGACGCTAACGCAGCAGGACTGGAAGGAACCAAGCGGAGGTGGCTTATGAACATCACGGACTTGCATCTCGCAATCCAGCAAATGTATCTGCAGAGGATCAGGTCGGAAAGTGTCGAAGAACAGAAGAGAAGGGTTGCGATGACGGGAATGGCGGAGGTGATCGGCAATGAAAGATGGCAACTGGAAGAGATTTTTCCAATGTTCACAGACACATCGAAATCGAATTAGGGATTTCACCGGAAGCCGCTTGAGAATGTTGATCATGATTTCTTCCGGAAGGAATGGTGCGGCGCCATTGATCACCGTCTGATTCATGATTGTCGCCGCGGAAGAAGAAAAGCCGTCGTCGCGATCAAATGGGAGCATTTGATAGGGTTTACCCCCTTTAAATTTTGTTACTTTTATCGGTTTAGCGCAAAAACTAAGCATTTAAATTTAAAAAAGAAAGAAGAGATCATACCATAATAATGTGATCTTAAACAATAATTTCAAATCTTAAATATATCCGCATAAATTTCAAAATAATAAAGCATTTGACCACTGACATATTTATATTTACATTTTAGTAATAAATAAATATAAAAGAAATAAATTCATAGAAAACCGGGATTTTTTCAAGGGAAAATGACAATAAAATACCACTTCAATTCCAAAAGGACAAATAAGGGACCTGAATAAGCAAAATGACAAATAGGGCACTGGGTACCAATTTGGAATTCATATTTTCGGCGAAAAGACTGAAATGCCCTTATCAGTGAGGTAAAATGAAGTGAAACTGAAATGAAAATAAAGATGGAGCAGAGCACCGGTTGAGCTGATTTAATAAAGAAGGAAAGAGAAACACTGGAAGAACACATCAGAGCTGAAAAGAGGTGAGTTTAAGTCGGTAGTCTTTGGAAATGGTATAATCTTACTCCTCCGCATCATAATTTTTTTGTCGCCTCAGAGGAAGAAAAGCCGTCGTCGCGATCAAATGGGAGCATTTTATAGGATTTACCCCTTTTAAATTTTGTTACTTTTATCGGTTTAGCGCAAAAACTACGCATTTAAATTTAAAAAAGAAAGAAGAGATCATACCACAATAATTTGATCTTAAACAATAATTTCAAATCTTAAATATATCCGCATAAATTTCAAAATAATAAAGCATTTGACCACTGACATATTTATATTTACATTTTAGTAATAAATAAATATAAAAGAAATAAATTCATAGAAAACTGGGATTTTTTCAACCAGTGATTTTTTTTTTTTGGATAACTAAAAGACAGAAAACCGAATTACATTAAGGGAAAATTACACTCAGGTCCCACAGAACATAATTAATATAAAAAAGGTCCCTCGAAATCGCGAAATGATTCTGAAGTCCCTAGGGACCTGTGTGTAATTAATTCTAATTGTGAAATTACGTAGTTACCCCTGTTAATTTGAACCTATTTACAACCTCAATAGTGGCTGTTAACAACCCGAGAAGAGGTGGTTAACAACCTCAACAACGCCCCTGGTATTCCACAGAGTGAGTTGTCATGAGTACTGCCGAGGTTGTCAATCACGTCTTCTCGGGTTGTTAACAGCACTGTTGAGATTGTAAATAAAATTAGAACCTATTTACAACATCAACAGTGGCTGTTAACAACCCGAGAAGAGGTGGTTAACAACCTCAACAACGCCCCTGGCATTCCACATAGTGAGTTGTCATGAGCACTGCCGAGGTTGTCAATCACGTCTTCTCGGGTTGTTAACAGCCACTGTTGAGATTGTAAACGAATTGTTGCAATAAAATTAACAGGGGTAAGTAGGTAATTTCACAATTAGAATTAATTACACACAGGTCCCTGGGGACTTCAGAATCATTTCGCAATTTCGTGGGACCTTTTTGATATTAATTGTACTCTGTGGGACCTGAGTGTAATTTTCCCTTACATTAACCCATGTCCCTGGACATAGCTACCCATAGTTCTTCCGAAGCGTGAGTTATCATATGGAAGCCGATCATAGTTGAGAGGCCCTCCTTGGCGAGTATATCAGCTGCTACATTATACCATCTCCTCACGCGCCGCACTTTAACTTGCCAGTCTCGACTTAGCATCCCTTGAGCTTCCTTGACTAGGACAGAGTCGTCGTGGTGTTCGCTAACCTCCCCAAGCAACAGTGATATTGCTTCAGTGGAGTCCGATTCAAGAATGACATCTCGAAACCCCATATCCCATGCTACTTTCAGACCGTGCAGGCAGCCCCATAGCTCTGCTGTGAGTGTGTCGCCCTCCTGGAATCTGAACATGAAGCCTCTTATGAACCTTCCTTCGTTGTCGTGGATCAATCCTCCACATGCAGCAGCTCCAGTCTTGTGGTAGTAGGCACCATCAACATTAACTTTGATTTGCCCTGGTTGAGGTGGATGCCATTGTTCCTCCTTGACCCCCGTTAGTGACACTGCTGACCGTCCTCTATGGAATTTGGCATGTGCTTCGCTTGCACTGTGAGTCATAGCTTTAATGCTTCCACACAGCATGGCATTAGAGGTCTCCTTTCGCTCAAACAGCAAGCGGTTCCATCTCCTCCAAATCCACCAGCACGCAATAGCGAAGGTTGCTCTCCATTCTTCCGCTTCTATGCTACCAGTCATAGTAAGATTCCATCTAAACCATTCGTCAAATCCCAAGACATCGAACCTTCTCCAGATTGCAGGGTGCACGAGCTTGCGCCACAACTTCTTCGTCAGATGACAATCACGAAGTACATGAAGAAGATCCTCAGTGCAACTACTATAAACCGGACATGCGTCATTACTGCTGAGCCCACGCTTTCGTCTGGAGGCATTCGTTAGCAGGCGTTTATGAGCAGCGGTCCAAAGAAAAATGTGACACCTCTCCGAAATTTGTAGCTTCCAAAGCTTCCTCCAAAACGGGTCTTCAGTAGCTTCCAGTGGCCTTAAGGACTCATATGCTGACTTCACAGAAAACTCACCACTTTTATTCCGACGCCAACAAACAGACCCTTTGTCGTCAAGCTCAAGCCCCTCACTAACTTTTTTCCACGTGTTTTTTATGCCTAACCAAATGTTTGAGCCCGATCTGTTGGATTCAATTTTTGGGATAAGGTCATTCCCACACTTATATTTGTCTCTCACCACCTTAACCCACAGGTCATCTCGGCGCCTCACAAGATTCCAACCCAGTTTCATCATATAAGACTGATTCTGATGATTTGCATGGCGCAACCCTAAGCCACCTCGATTCTTCGGCAGGCACACATCATCCCAGGCTACTAAGTGAATTTTCCTACGATCCTCTAAGCTGCCCCACAAAAAATTCCTATTCAACCTATCGAGATTCTCGCAGGTAGAAGAAGGAAGAAAGGACGTTTGCATCGTGTAACCAGGAATCGCCGACGACACTGAGGATATGAGCGTGTGTCGTCCAGCTAGCGACAACGCACTCGCTCTCCACTTAGATATGCGGGATTTAACTCGGTCAATGACATCGCTGTAGGTGTCCTTTGTGACCCTCATATGGTGAAGCTTGACACCAAGATATTTCCCAAGATCACCAGTTTGAGTAAACCCCAAGAGATCACCTATCTCCTTGCGTCTATTGTGATTGACATTTGCAGAGAAGAAGAGTCTCGTTTTTGCAGCATTTACCTTCATGCCCGAACTAGTGCAAAATGCATGCAAGCATTTATTTATCTCCTCCGCTTGATTGACGGAAGCTTCTGAGAACAAAATGATGTCGTCAGCAAAAAATAAGTGGGAAATATGTGGGCCAGTTCTTGTAAGTCAAATGGGATGCCATTGCCTTTTCGCTATACTTTCCTGTATAAGGTGGGCTAGTTTTTCAATGCATATAACAAAAAGGTAGGGAGAGATAGGATCGCCTTGTTTCACACCTCGAGAAGGCAAAAATTTTTCTGCTTTATCTCCATTCCAGAGAAGCTGCATACGTGCCGAAGCCACACAGTTTGAAATGATGTCTCTAAAATGAGTCAGCAAGTTCAGTTCCTCAAGACAAGAAGAGAGAAACCCCCAATTCACTCGATCGTATGCTTTCTCCAAATCAATCTTGATTGCCATAAAACCTTTTTTCCCCTTCATTGTGCGCATGGAGTGTATGACTTCTTGTGCCACAATAATATTCTCACTACTATGTCTTCGAGGGACGAAGCTACACTGATTGGGAGATATGATCCGAGGGAGAATAGGTTTAATCCTATTAGAAAGAATCTTGGTTATTATCTTGTAAACTACGTTGCACAACCCAATTGGTCTGAGGTCTTTTAGTGTTTCTGGGGGTTCTTTCTTTGGTATAAGAGCAATCAGCGTGCCATTAATATCTCTGACCTTCTGGGGGTTCACAAAGATCTGTCGCACACAAGTGTGGATAGCGTTCCATACCGTCTCCCAATGGTTCTGGTAGAATAATGCATTAAAGCCATCTGGCCCTGGAGACTTCAAGGGACCCATATTGAACAAAGCAGTCTTGATTTCTTCCAAAGTCACGTCCTTCCCGCATGCATGCAGTTCATGATCCTCAATCTTCGGAAAAGAGATGGCACATTCTATCAAAGGCCTCTCATGAACTTATCCTGAAAAAATAGTTATGTTTAGTTTCTTATATTTATTGCGCGAAGTTTTTCAAGCCATATATCCTATTTTTATTATCATTTATTTATACACTTTAATTAAGGATTATTATCATTAAAATATTTATGCTTCAAAATTATTTATATTTCAAAAGTTATAGTATATTATTTTACGCTTGCTATGTCATCTATATTTCCTCCCACATTTTTAAAAAATTAAACTAAAATTTAAACTATTTAAATGTATATCAAATTTTAACTTAATTATTGCAGCACCAGCACCTCCACCTGCACCTGGAAGACACATATTTTTCATTATTTAAGATCACATATGATAGATAGATTTTTGCTCAAAAATATTCAAGTTGATTATCCATATGATAAAACTGAAATCAAAGATTAAATTAATTTTTAAATAATATGTATTAATTTTTTAATACCGAGGACATGAATCCTCAGGAAGTCAACCTTCCAAACATATTTGACTTTCAGTCAATTAAACTTCTGAAGAGTCCAACGCAGAGTGACATCAGATTGTGTATTCATCTTCTCTAATGCAAGATAAGCTATTGATATACTCCATGCAAAAAAAGCATAGACAAACAATCTTGGTGGGCTGAGTTGTACCCATACACTAGCATTTAAATAATGCTCCTGTTATATATCCATCTATAAATAAATAGTTTTTTAATAGTGATTTATACAATACAAAATAATTATATAATAATAATTTTGTCTCGATTTATATAAAACGTGTTTATAAGTACTTCTAAGTGATATCAAACAAGCATTTATAAACGTGTCAAATAAAATAAAAGAAACGTCAAGTGTTCAAAACTTGAGTTCATCGTCCTAGATAACATAGCTAAATTATTTAAACAAAGCAAAGCTGCAGCACGATAATGAACATTTCAAATCAAGTTTCTTGGATGTTGTGGATGCTTGACAACTGGTACAAGACTTTCCACGTAATCAAGGAAATTACCATAATCATGTCTAGGGACAACCAAGATCTTAAATTCATTAGTGGTGACATTAAACAGCCACAGACCATTTTTTTGGGTTTTTATTCAGTATTTTACATTGAGTTTCAACTGCAGACATGATAATTTCATTCCGGCCGCCACTGAATTTCGGAGTTCAACTCCATCTCTTTTCACATGAACCAATATCTTCCGCCATCACCCACAAATCAAAGTTTCGAAAGGCTCCAGTATGAATATCAAGTACAGCAAGTTTGTCCTTGTACACGGTTAAGTTAAGATATGAATATGAATTCCCATAACCTGTAGGGCATGGCATGAAACTAAGTACTTCCTTTGCCATGTCAAATGAGACTGTGAATTCTTCCTCCCTCCAACCCTCTCGTTGCCCCGTTTTAATCCATTCCAAAACATAGCACCATCAGAGGAGACCATAGTTTCACCAAAAATAGTTACATTCTCTAATATGTTCCCAAATTCCATTTCTTTCCATGAATCTCTCCTTAAAGAATAGACTTGCGCTCTACAACTTTTAGCATCAATTGTCACTATATTGTAATCGTCAACAAATGAACTGAACCCAAATCCTAACACGCGTTTATCCACTCTAGATCTAGGCACCTCTCTAACATCTCTAGTCGCAGGATTCCACAGTAAAAGAAAACTAGGCACGGGAAAGCTAGACTCACGGTTTGCAGCACAGAGCAAGTCATTGCCGGAACCAATGAGGCTAACGAAGCGGGCCCGCATGGAACTGAGGCTAACGAAGCGGGCCCGCATGGAACTGAACGGAGGTAGCTTCTGAACATGACGGACTTGCATCTCGCAATCGAGCGAATGTATCTGCAAAGGATCAAGTCGGAAATTATAGAAGAACAGAAGGGTTGTGATGAGTGGAGTGACGGAGGTGATCGGCGATGAAAGATGGGGTCTTGATGAGATTTTTCCAATGTTTGCAGACACATTGAAATCCAATTAGGGATTTCACCGGAAGCTGCTTGAGAATGTTGGTGGTGATTTCTTCGGGAAGGAATGGTGCAGCATTCATGGTTGGCAACTCAGAAGAATTAAAGCTGTAGCGACTGAATCAGAGTATTTTACAAGTTTAAGTGGAGGCTGGCATGAAGAGATCGTCGCGCCCCGAGTTTTTATTTCCTTTTTTTTTTTTTACCATGAATGATTTTCCATTATATGATATATATATATATATATATAGAATAATTTTTTAGAAAAATTACAACCAAATCCCATAAAAAGAAAAAAAATTACAAAATAACTCTTAGAGGTTATCATGCTATTCAGATTGCTATTGGAACTTTTTAATAATTATTTCTCTTCTATGAAATTTGATTGTAATTCTCTCTAATTTTTTACCCATTGCATCATAGACCAAAAATGTTTTATTAATACATTACTTAATGGAATCTGTCCATCACATATAATTTACTTTATTTTTCTATATATTTCGCTTGATCTAACATCATACCACATTCAATTTTTAATATCAAATCTAATTTATAATTCAAATTAAACTATAAACTAAATCTTATATTAAGGCTATAAACCAAATTTTATATTAAAAATTAGAGGTTGTAAACTTGTAAAACATAAAATTAAGAGTTAAGGATTAAAGTGTAATTCTACCCTTAATACAATATGCTATTGGAAAATATTTTAACCATAAGTTCCACTTTAACCTCAACATTGCTGAAGCTTTAGAGGTGGATTTGGCTTCTCTCCATTTTTTCTTTCCTCCTTCCCATATTAAACATCAGATTAAAATTCAAATGATCTATATTTCATGTTTTATAAAATGGTTAAGTCACAAATTTGCTTTTAAAGTTTTCACTTAAGAGCACTAAGTGTTCAAAAGATTTTTTTTTTGGGTGTGAAAATTTACTTCGAAAGTTCAAAATCATAGGAATTTTGCCCCTTTATTATTACAAATTTTAACAGTCAATATTATTATTTTAATAATCAACGTTGGTTTTTTTTAATAACATAGGGTAAAATTGTTATTATTTTAAACTTTCAAGATAAATTTATACTTAAAAAAACTTCTGAGTACGTAATACTCTTGAGTGAAATCTTCTATAACAAATTTACACCTTAACCCTATATAAAATAATTTTATAAAATATTTTTTATCGCTTCTTTAAATTATCATGACTAATATTTAGTAGTTCAGTTTTAGTTATTCATTTTTAATAATTTAAATTATTATTAATAATTTTATTGAAACATAAAATCTGAATCATCCAAATTTCAAGCTAATGATTGAGATGGAAAGTGGAGAAGAGGGACAAACTCACAAATCAACAAATAAACCCATTGACACAAATTTCGTTCGCAGGAATAGCAGCATCTCTCTATTGTGTTCCCCTGGAAATTTGAGTGGTTTACTATGTTACTCAATCTATGCTTAGCCAATAAACATAAAAATCTGTTATGGGAGATTCTGAACGTTTTTACGCATAACTCTTCAATCAATAAAACTTGAAAAATGAAGGGAAATTACTATAAGATCTGAAGAAAAGAATATATTCACGAAAAAATACCATAACAATTGAGTAACAATGATAAGTTACATTGTGAAAAATGATAAAAAAAAACATTTCAACTGTTCACTTATTATTGAGATTATTTTAATAATTATTTTTTTTGTTTGGACCTCGTCATAATTCTCCCAAAAATGAATCATATCATTCACTGTATATCCATAATCCATAATAATATAATTTGTCATAAGTTTCATATTTCTTATTCATGTTTATATTAATGGACGATTTCAATTAATTTCTGCTTTGCTTATTTACCAACATTCAATTTCGCTAACCTTGATTATTTGGATGTATCCTGTGAAGTCAATCAAAATGTATAAAAAATATCGAAGGAAAAACAATTAATTTTTTGAAGAGTAAAATGTAAAGTTGTACCCATACACTATCACTTAAATAATTCTTACATATCCACCTAAAAAAAGAAAAACAGAGTGACTGAACTGAACAAGCTGATTCATTTCCAGGCAAGAAACATACCATATGTTTGATATAAAACATTGAAAACGAGGGATAGGAATTGGAATTGGAATTAAAAAAATCATTAAAATAGTATTTAGTATGAGTACTTGCTTATTAAATGAGATTAGACAAACCCATAAAAGTGGGATTGAGAAATATCACTTCCCATATGGTATTCTCTAATCCCATATATATGGGTTTGACTAATCCCATATAACAAATAATCTCTTGTACTAAACACTCTTTTAATAAATTTTCTCAATCCGAATCCCAATTCGTATTCCTACTTTTCAATGCTTCCTACCAAACACAATCATAAAGAATTCAACCTGAATTCATCCTCCTCGATAACATCAATAAATGGCATCAGACCTTGCAAATACAAAATGAACTGAAATGCCATTTATTCATTTCTACCAGAAGTATTTAAACAGAGCATACCTGCAGAATAATAATGAACCTGTAAAATCAAGGTTCTTCAATGCTGGGGAAGTTAACAACTGGTAGGAGGCTTTCCACATGATTAAGAAACTGATAAGAGCCATGTTTGGGGACAACGACCATCTTAAATTCATTAGTAGTGAGATTGAGCATACATAAACCACTTTCTGGTTTTTTCTTCCATAGTTTACCGCATGTTTCAGTTCCAGACATGACAATTTCATTCCTCCAAATGGTCCCTCCACCATTTAACGTCCAAGGACAAGGGCCGCCGGTGAATTTCTTAGTCCAACTCCATCTCTCCCTAGATGAACCAATGTCTTCCTCCCTCACCCACAAATTAATGTTTGAAGAGCCCCCAGCTCCACTACTAAGTATAGCAAGTTTGTCCTTGTACACCGTTAAGTTAATAAATGAATTGCTGTGAACTCTAGGCAATGGTATGAGAGAAAAAGCTTCCATTACCATGTCAAATGAAACTATAACTCCCACCTTTCTCTTGTTTCCTGGTTTTTGCCCATTCCAGAAGATAGCTCCATCAAAGGAGACGACAGTGCTAGGGGAAATAAATACATCATCTAACAAGTTCACATATTCTATTTCTTTCCATGAATCTGTTTTTAATGAATATACTTCCACTTCACAATCCATAGCATCAATCACCACTATCTTGTAATCATTAAGCGATGAACTGAAACCAAATCCTAACACACAAGAATCGATAGTTCTAGAATTAGGCACCTCTCTGACATCTCTAGTCGACGGATTCCACAGTAAAAGGGAAGAAGGAGAGATGACAGACTCATTCGCATGGATTGTAACACACAGCAGGCCATTGCTGGAACCAATGATGCTAACGAGCTTGAACGGCAAGGAATCAAACGGAGGTGCCTTCGGAACATCACGGACTTGCATGTCGCAATCGAGCAAACGTAGCTGCAATGAATTAGATCCATAATTCTGGAAGAACAGAAGAGAAGGGTTGTGAGGACGGGAGAGGCGGAGATGATCGGCGATGAAAGATGAGGTCTTGAAGAGATTTTTCCAATGTCTGCAGACACATTGAAATCGCATGAGGGATTTCGCCGGAAGCCGCTTGAGAATGTTGTTCATGATTTCTTCCGGAAGGAATGGCGCGGCGCCATCGGTCACCGTCTGGTTCATGGTTGTCGACAAAGGAGAAGAAGAAAAGCCGTCGTCGCGATCAAACGAGAGCATTTTATAGGGGCGGTTCAATTCAATGCAAGGATTAAATTTTGTAACTTTGAATATTCTAATTATAAAAACTTTTATTTGCAGCCTACAAACAGATTTTTATATTAGCAATGGAAGTCCTCTGTATAATAGATAGATTTTTGCTCAAAAAAAAATAATAATAGAGAGATAATCTGAAAAATATCAAAAGCTTCTGTTCAAGTTGATTAATCCGTATGATAACACTGAAATCAAAGCTTAAATTAATTTTACTGGACGCTCCTAATAGCTAAAGTGATATCAAGATCGATAAATTTTGCTCAATATCAATCAATAAATTTTGTAATATTAAAAGAAATCTCTTAATTTCCTATCTCTGATTTTAATTAATTAACGAGATTTTAAAAATTTAAAATCCTATATTGTCATTTGTCAATGTGTTGAGTCTAGATATAACAAACAAAAGCAGTTCTAGGAAGTAAAAAGCAAACAAAAAGACCCAATTTTTTATTTTTAAAAAAAAAAGTGTAACCCAAACTAAGGGGTATTTGGTATGAAGCAAAAACACTTAAAAAAATGCTTTTATGTAAATCAAAACAAATTTTCTTTCATATATTTACTTTATATATTGTAAGATTAATTTTAAAACAATGATTTGATTTGTACCAAAACAATCCAAAAGTAAACAATAGATTAGTTCTTGTAAACACAAAGAACATAACCCTAACAAAAGATAGACATTGATATAGCTAATAACTTGAAATAACCCATTGTTAATTCAATCCTAAGGTAATTTAGTCTTAAGCATCTTAAGCAAACACTAATCAATAGAGATGGGGTATAAGTTAAACCCTTATAACACAATGAACCAAAGTTCAAATTCAAAAAAAGTGACCATTTTTAGTGTTCAATAGTACTTTAAACATGATTTGCCTCTATAGACTCATTTTAAAAAAAACTAAGAAGATAAGGTTAAAAGCTTTTAATTAATTTTTATTACTCTTTTAATTTATATATTCTTTTTATTAAAAATCTTAAAATCCCACTTTTTTAATTTTTTAAATTGGGTTGGTTAAAATTTTTCCCCTTCTCCCCTCTCTTCTATTTTCCTCGTACCAAAATAAGATGAAAGCCCGTTGAAACCCAACAATTTTCCCATCTCATAAGCATCAAGAGTTACCATTTTCGTTGGTATGGAATTTTCAATTTTCAATTTGAATTATAATTTCTTGTTTACAATACCATCACGGAGCTGATTTATTTTTTAAAAAATTACCATCTTACCTCCCTCGCCTTCCAACTAGGCAACCTCGCAAAGCAACTTCAACGAGTTATACAATTGAGAATTATTTGTTTCCCAACTTATAGATAGAATAATTCGCAGTATTTTATTTGTATTTAGCATGTTATATTAATCAATAATTGATGTGGATTGAACTCCGTCATGTTTAAGCAAGGAGATTTTATGTGTTAAATTTTTTGGGGGTTTACCAAAATCACAATTAAATCTTATTAGTTCAAGATAATACAAAGTATTTCCAACCAAGCAAATGTGAGGCACAGTGAGAAAACATCAATGTGGGCTTGATATAAAACCAAAACACCATTCTATATATGTGCGCTCCAAAAATGCACTTTTCCATATACAAAGAAAAGACAAACCAATATCTAATGACTTTCTCTGTCAAAGAATAGACCTAGTATTTCTTGTGCCAACAGAGTACTCTTAAACAGCTTCTTCCTTGAGGTTCTAGAGAAATACGAACTCAAAATATCAAAATTCAGAGATCACATAACCTCTTGCTCTTGTAACAAAAACACATTTTTTCTTATGTCTTGCAGAAAATTTCATAACAGATATTGCAGAGCATAGAGATTACAATGTGACCACATATCATATAAAAAGTCCCAAATAATCCTACACCAGCAATGAAATAACATTATACATCCATCTTTGAAAAACAAAAAGGATAGCATGAGATTATAAATGGGTAAAATCAAACAGAAAATATCTCCATTTATCATTCTGCATAACATCTCCAGAAGGCATCAAACCCTATATACAATGATCTTAAGTCTAAACTGATAGGAATACATTGCTCTCAAAAATACTTAAACAACGTACAGCTGCATGGTAATAATTAACCTTGAGGATTAAGGCTCTTCAATTTGAACGTTGCCAAGTGGTACAAGACTTTCCACGTAATTGGAAACAGTGAAACCATAGCCAGGTTTGCGTCGAGGGAATTCAATAATCTTAAGTTCACCAGTAGTGACATTGATCAGATATAGGGGTTCAACATTTCCCATTTCACGTTCCATAAATGCAGCCATTCTAAAATTGCTCCACACAATCTGATTCCTCCAAATGGTTCCAGTACATACCTCGACATAAGGCTGGCACAATAGACAACATGGGACATAAGAGTTGCAAGTATATTTCTTACTTGAACTCCATCTCTCCCCAGATGAGCCCATGCCCCCCTCCTCCATCACAGTCAACGAAAGACAAGAATCTCGAGAATTACTGGCTCTAGAATGAGAAAATATAGCCAGCTTGTTCTCATACACGGTAAACAAACATGATTCCCTAACAAAAGCAGGCCATGGCATCACTGTGAACACTTCGGTTGCTAAATCAAATGAAACTATCACATAACCAAGATCTGCCTTTGACCCATACCAAAACATAACTCCATTAGCAGTGACACCAGAACGTTCGATGTAAACATCTTTTATGTTGTCAAATTGTATGTTTCTCCAAGACCCAATGCCTAATGAATACGCTTCCACTCCACAAACAGCGTCAACCTGGGTCAATCTTACTATCTTATAATCATTAATAATAGGACTGAACCCGAACCCCAAAAACCAGTCCAAATCCGAAAAATCATCCAAAGTCATTATGGGCACTTGTCTCACCTTTCTAGCCGCCGGATTCCACAATAAAGGGGCAGGAGGATGTTTTTTCAAATCAGCGAAGCATAGCAAGCCATTGCAGGAACCGACGAGGAAAAAGCCCACCAAGGAACCGGCCAAAGGTGCGCTCTCAAACTCATGAAATTGCATCTTGCAATCGAGCAAATATAAGTAGAAAGGATAACTGGGATTAGACTGTCCCATGACAAGACAAGGGTTTTGAAGAGTGGAGTGGCAGAGATGTTCTTGGATGAATAATGGGGTCTTGAAGAGAATTTTCCAACGTTTGCAGACGCACTGAAACCGCATTAGGGATTTCACCGGAAGCCGCTTCAGAATGTTGGTTATGATTTCTTCGGGAAGGGATGGTGTGGCGCCATTCATCACCGTCTGCTTCACGGTTGTCGACTCAGAAGAAGAAAAGCCCCCGCCCCCAAATGAGAGCATTTTAGTGTCTCAGTGGAGACTCGGGCAAGCAGATTGTGGAGTCCCGGGTCTTCATTTCCGTTTGCGGAGTGAGTTTTTTTTTTTTTTTTTAAACGATAAATCAGTTTTGGTTGCTCAAAGTCGCACACAAGAGAATTAAATATAAAAAAATTCTTTAAAATCATCAAATAATTTTAAAGTCTCAAGTGATCTTATTACAAGAGAAATTATTTGTTTAATTATAAATTGTCATTATTTTTTAAAAAAATTTATATTGATAACTGAAAAAGTAGTCGTTGATAACTTAAGTGTAAGGACTGATAATTATCACAACAGGTATTAACAACTTACACATTACATTTTGTGATGTGCTGAGAAAATGTCTTGTCAATCTTTGTTGTGATAGTCGTCAGTCTTCACAACTTAAATTGTCAACGACTACTTTTTCAGTTATCAATGTAAACTCTCAAAAAAAAGAAGACAAATTAGTAATTAAACAAATAAAATTTATTACAATGAGTTTCTTTAAAACTTTAAAATAATTTGATGATTTCCAAAGATCTTCTTGTATTTAATTTTCTTGAATAAGACCTTATTGTAATTTTTCCTTTCTTTTCTCTTTGGGCCCATAATTACATACTACCTCCGGTTTTTAATATAAGACCTTATTTAATTTTTATTTTGATTCCAAATATAAAACTTCAATCCGTTTTATCTCTCATATTTATATATTTTTTTTCAAGATAATCCTTCTAACAATAATAATTCTAGCCAATATACTTAATTAACAATGATATTTTACGAAAGACAACACTTATTTATTCAAATAAATAATTTAATTTCCTTTCTTAATCTCCTCAAATTAGTCAATTAGCAAGACCGAAGGTAGTATTAAGTAAAATCAATTTATTGATATGATGTTCTTTAGTCTTTTTTTTTTTTTCCCGGAAAAAGGATTTAGCTTTTTAGTAGATTTTTTTTATCACTAATCTTATAAACATCTTGTGAAATATTAAGGAGTCTAATGAAATTAAAAAGAAAACACATAAGATAATGGAGATATCATCACGTCAACAAAAAAAATATTATATTTAGGACTGGAAAAGTACTACTTCCAAAACCCTTTATTGATAAGTAGATGAGAAAAAAAATTCATTAAAATTGTTAATCTACTTTCCCCATCTTATTTTAATTATATAAAAAGATGGGAATGCATTTCTTTTATTTTTCTTGTTAACTCTTAAAAATATTTTCTTGTGGTATTCAACATCCTACAATTAGTGGAAAGAATTGGCAATTCTTTTGAGTGAAGACTAGGTTGCAGCTATTGTTGAAACTTTTATCCAGCAGCATATCAGCTAGGACCTTAGCATCTGATTCAACAATTACCTGTTTAAAACCGAAGTCCCTCTGTAGATGGCCCATTCCTCTGCTTCTGGTACTATACAGTTGCCAAGAGATTGGGCGAAGCCAACAATCCAATTATCTTAGCAGGGGCATGGTTGTTACTGTGGAGTTTAGGAGCTTCTTTGAGATCAGCAAAAGATTTCCAGCAGCAGCCGGATTCTTAGGCTTTTTGAAAATCATCATTGCACCAAAACTTATTCCTCCATAACCATGAAATCCAAATGATATCCCAGGAAACCTTCAGATTCATTCCCATATTTCCACTTAGATTCATAGCTATTCAGTCCTTGAGATCAGCAGAAAAGAATCAGTTGACCACTTACTTCTCCACTCGTTAGTTGGAAGCTAACCAAAGAAAACTTAGCCTTTATGCATTTTTCCATTTTCAGATTACCTAACAATCGTGACTGTAAAAGTTTGGAGATGGTTTTTCAATTAAGTAGTAAGCACTTTTAACAGAAAAAATCAAAAAAATCAAAGTTAAATCCTAGTTCAAGATGATACAGAGTACTTCCAACCAAGCAAATGTGAGGCACACTAAGGAAACATCAATGTGGCCTTGATATAAAAACAAAACACCATTATTTTCCATATATGTGTATATATGTACATATATATGCTCCGAAAATGTACCTTTCTCCCAAAAAAAAAGAAAAAAGACAAACCAATATCTACTGACCTCTGTCAAAGAATGGACCTAGTATTTCTTATGCTAATAGAGTCCTCTGAAACAGCTTCTTCGTAACGGTTCCAGAAAAATACGAACTCAAAATATCAAATATTCAAAGATCACGTAACCTCTTGCTTTTATAACAAAACACCCTTTTCTTATGTATTACAGGAAATTTCATAACAGATATTGCCCATGACTTGTTCATTGGAAATCTTTGGATGCTATAGAGATTACAATGTGGTCAGACATCAATTAATGCAAGGTTTATCACCAATCAATTAATGCACCGATTCAGACAGAAAATGTGTTAATAGGCTACTTCAGATTATGCACATAACAGAAAAGTGAGAATCCATTAGAAAGAGTGAAAGGGAAATGAATTAAAATGACAGATAAATATCTGACAAGCATATTAAACTAATCCAATTAGTTGCAGCAGGAGGTTTTCTCAAGAAGGGTCTAAATAACTTCTAACCACATGAATGTCTGGAAACAAGTAGCACATCAGCTATTAACCTATATTATTTCTATTGCATAGACATTTCAAGAGAAACTTCTTTGTCATTGTGTATAGAGACAGAAATTGAATGGGAAAAAGGGATGAATGAACCGATTTCTATTAATTTCTGCTTTGCTTATTTCCCAATATTCAATTTCGCTAACCTTGAATGTTATTTGGAAAAGCAGTGAAATTTGAAGAGTCCAATGCAGAGCAGCATCAGCTTGTGTATTCATCTCCTCTAATGCAAGACAAGCAATTGATACTTCACGCAAAAGCATAGAAAAACAGGTTTGGTGTGCTGGGTTGTACTCATACACTAGCACTTAAACAACTCTCGTCTTATATATCCATCTGAAAAGATAAGAAAGAAAAACAGAGAGAATGCACAACCTTCAAATAAAACAAGAAACATAAAGCATTCAATACCTGAATTCATCATTGTAGATAACATCACTAAATAAACTTGCAAGTAGATAATGATCTAAAATGCCATAGATTCATTTCTACCAAAAATACTTATACAAGGCACATCTGCAATATAATAGTGAGCCTTTAAAATCAACGCTCTTCAATATTCTGGATGCTAGCAACTGGCACAATGCTTTCCACATAATTAAGAAAAACACAACAAGAGCAATGATTGGCGATAGGGAGCATCTTAAATTCATTGGTAGTGACATTGAACATACATAGACCACTTTTTGGTCCATCTTCCAGTGTTTCACGATCAATTTCAGTTCCAGACGTGACAATTTCATCCCTCCAAATGGTCCCAGGATGAAATGTCCAAGGACAAGGGCCGCTGGTGAATTTCCTAGTCCAATTCCATCCCTCCTCAGATGAACCAATGTCTTCCTCCACCACCCACAATTCAATGATTGAAGATTCAATGGTTGGGAAGTCTCCAATTCCAAGTTCAGTAATCATAGCAATGTTGTCCTCATACACAGTTAAGGTAAAACTTGGATTACCGGATAATGGAGGCCATGGTATCAAAGTAAACACCTCCATTGCTATATCAAATGAAACTATAACTCCATCAGCTTCTTCATCCTCCTCTTCCTCCTCCTCGCCTGGTGTTGACCCATACCAAAAAATAGCCCCATTAGAGGAGACACTATCACGATAAGGAGTTACATCCTCTAAGTTTTCAACTTCTATTTCCTTCCATGAATCTCTACTTAATGAATAGGCTTCCGCTCCACGAACCGTTATATCACTATAATCAACAGCGATTGCCACTATCTTGTAATCATTAACTAATGGACTGAACCCAAATCCTAACAGACAATTACACCCACCATAATCGATAGCTCTGGAGCTAGGCACCTCCCTGACATCTCTAGTCGCAGGATTCCAAAGTAAAAGGGACTTAGGAGTTATGCCACGCCGCAAGACTTCAACACAGAGCAAACCGTTGCAGGAACCAATGATGTTAACGGACATGGACGGCGAGGAATCGAACTGAGGTGCCTTCTGAACATCACGGACTTGCATCTCGCAATCGAGCAAACGTAACTGCAAAGGATTAGCTCCATAACTCTGGAAAAACAGAACAGAAGGGTTTTGATGACTGAAGTGGCAGAGGTGGTCAGAGACAAAAGACGGGGTCTTGAAGAGATCTTTCCAATGCTTGCAGACACATCGGAATCGCATAAGGGATTTCACCGGAAGGCGCTTGAGAATATTGGTCATTATTTCTTTGGGAAGGAAGGGCGCGGCGTCACTCATCACCGTCTGCTTCATGTTGTCGACCCGAAGGACACTCACAGGCACAGACGAAAGCCGTCGCTATCAAATGAGAGCATTCTAGGTTTTACGGGAGAGATTCGGCATGGGCAGAAAGCCGCGTCCAAGTATTTATGCGTAAATCGTTTTCTTTTTCTTTTTATCTTTTTTTTTTTTTCCTTTTGTTTTTTTTTTGTCTTTTTCTTTCCCTTATGACGCAGTGAATGCACGTGATGACTCCATGAGTAATATTAAAAGGAAATGTAGCTAATTTCCAACCTATGATTGTAATTAATTAATGAGATTTTAAAGTCATATTGTCATTTGTAGATGTGTTAGGCTGAAAAAAAATTTCCAAAAAAACGAAGACTAAAACTTGAGTCTAAGTCCCCCTACTAAGGATCTGTTTGGGAGGATTTAAGAAATCTCTTATAAGTACGTTTCACGTAAGTTGAGACAAAACTCTTATCAAATACTTATTTCATGTTTTATAAATTATTATTGAAAAGCTATTTATAAACTACTTATAAACTTATATGGTAAACAGGTCCTAATACGGTAAATAAAAAGAAAGTAAAGGGCAAACCAAAAAAGGCCCAAGTTTTGGGGGAAAAAAAAAGTGCAACCCAAACTAACAAAGTATGCAATAGACTTGTTCCTGCAAATGCAGAGAGCATAGCCCCAACAAAATATGGATATTGAGATGGCTAATGCGTTGAAATAACCCACTGTTAATTCAATAGTGAGGTAATTAAGGCTTAAATATCTAAAGCAAACACTAATCAATAGGGTGGGGTATAATGGAATGAGTTGGTTTGTTAGTGAACCAAAGTTTAAATCCATGTTAAAAAAAGTGTGTACATGTAATGCTTGATAATTCCTTAAACATGATTAAGTTCATAGATTTGTTTTGAAAATTGAAATACAATTAAAAGCATTTAATTAATTTTTTTTTAATCTTATGTCTTCTTGTTATTAAAATTTTAAAACCCCACCTCATCAATTTGTTAAATTGAAGTCATTGAAACCCAACAATTTTCCAGTCTCAGAAGCATCCGCTGCGTTACCATTTCCATTGCTATGGCATTTTCAATTTTCAGTTTGAATTATAATTTCTTATTTATAATATGATGGAGCTAACACATTTTAAAAAACCTTATATATGCTCTGTCAAGTCGTGAAAAGTAAAGTAAACAACTGTTTTTAAGATAATTTTTAAAAGGTCGAACTCTGCAAAAATGACCTTCTTACCTCCCTCGCATTCCAACTAGGCAACCCCGAAAAGCAACTTCATTGATTTATATAATTCAGGAATTGTTTGTTTCTGAACTTATAAATAGAATAATACGTAGTATTGTATTTGTATTTTGTATGTTACATTAATCTATAATTGATTTAGATCGAACCCCTCCATCTTTAACAAGGAGATGTTTTTTTTCCCCCTCATATTTTTTGGGGGGGTTTACCAAAATCACAGTTAAATCTCAGTTCAAGATCATGCAAAGTATTTCCAACCAAGCAAATGTGAGGCACAATAAGGAAACATCAAAACACCATCCCTTTCCATATATATGTATATGTATATATATTCTCCAAAATGTACAATTCTACAAAGAAAAGACAAACCAATATCTGTTGACTATCACTGTCAAAGAATGGACCTAGTATTTCTTATGCTTATATAGTTTACCTTCGATCCTAATTATAAGAGACAGTTGACTAATTTGAAGAGATTAAGGAAGTAAGTTAAGCTAGTTATTTGTCCTAAATAGGTATTGTCTTTTCTAAAATATCTTTGTTAATCAAGTGTATTGACTAGAATTCTTATTATTAGAAGGGCTAATTTTAAAAAAAATGTATAGATATGAGAGACAAAGTGGATTGGGGTCTTATATTTAGGACTAAAATAAAATTCAAATAGGGTTTTATATTAAGAACCGGAGATAGTACTCTTAAACAGCTTCTTCATAACGGTTCCAATACTCAGAGATCACATACCCTCTTGCTAACACTTTTTTCCTATGTATTACAGACAATTCCATAAGAGATATTGCCCATGACTTGTTGATTGGAAATCTCTAGATTCTATAGAGATCACCATGTGATCAGATATCATATAAAAAGTCCCACATAATCATACACCAGCATGATATTACAGATAGATCAAATAAAACAGGAAATATCTGCATTTATCATTCTGCATAACATCTCTAGAAAGCATCAAACCTTATATAGAATGATCTGAAGCCAGACTGACAGGAATACATTCCTATCAAAAATATTTAAACAACGTAAAATATAAATCCGCAATGTAATAATTAACTTTGAGGATTAAGGCTCTTTAATTTGAACGTTGCCGACTGGTACAAGACTTTCTACGTAATTGAAAATCCTAAAACTATAACCAGGTTTGGGTCCAGGGAAAGCAATAATCTCAAGTTCATTAGTACAGATATAGGCGTTCAACATTCTCCATTCCACGTTCAGTAAATGTAAGCATTCCAAAATTAATCCAAACAATTTGATTCCTCCAAATGGTCCCAGCATATACCTTGAGATAAGTGTCGCGAATGTATTTCTTCCTTGAACTCCATCTCTCCCCTTATGAACCCACGCCCCCCTCCTCCATCACACTCAAAGAAAGACAAGAATCTTGAGAATTTCTGGTCCTAAAATGAGAAAGTATAGCAAACTTGTTCTTATTACAACAATAGGTTTAATGGCTCGCAACAATCTAGCCGCTCTACCCATTTATTCTCAGTGGACGTACTTCTATGGCACTTCATTTCGAGTTCTAACATTAACATATCTTCTTACCTACATTGTGTAATACTATATTTGGTTTTTTGGCACCAAGGAAAATGTTATATGCTTTCAAAAAGTCTTTTCTTTAGTTTCTTCAGTTTTTGCCCAATTAATAAAATCATCTACATAATATGCCTTATCTCTTATTGTGGCATGTGTTCCAAGGAAGTGGATTGCCATAGGTTTCACCATACACTCCTTGCTAGATTGGAATGATTCTGAATGGGACATGACTAGGTGAGCAGGTGGTCAACATGACTTCTTTATTTAAGGTCTATTCACCAACTCAACCTGGAAACTTTGCACGGGGTACTCAAATAAAGAAGTCATGTTGAGTTAGTAGATGAAACCTGTGTATATCACTTTGAAAACTTTGAACTAGTTGACAATGAAACCAATCGCCATTCTCTAGAAGAAAATTAGCCCATAATCGTTACTTGCAGTTTTTCTTTCTTTTAATTCTCTGCTTATCGAATGAAAATATGGCTTGTTTTCTTGGGGGGTTAATATGCTTTGCTTTTTCAGGTATGTCGATGTAGTGTGATATGATTCTGCAGTTTTTTTTCCCAAAATCTTTATATATGTTTTTATACAATTTATTATGATTATACGATATATTCTAATTTAAGTGAATCTAATTGCCTAAACAGTCTATTACAATTATAATTTTAACCAAATGTATCACTTTGTGCATCCCACAGGGAAGAAGTTTCAAGATGTTGTAGATTAAATTATTAGAAAACATTCCATTAAATTATTGTTCTCGTGCGAGAAGATATTAAATTATTATTTGATTATTAATTTGTGGCAAAAAAAATTATTTGATTGTTAATTGCCAATTTGTTGGGAAACTAGTTGATTATGATGATAATTCCAAATCCCTCAAATTTGGAAAAGAAAAAAAATCATATTAAAAATTTCCATCCACTTCTCTCTATTTTATGCTAAACCAAAAAAGGAACGGAGAGGGGAATGCTTTTTCTTTTTTTAAAACCAAATAAGGGTAGGCAGCAATTTGATCCTCTACTTTATTGCCATATGAAGGAATAGCCATTGTCTTGTTACACCCCTTCTTAACCTAAACGTAGGAGCAACCTAGCGATGGTTATTTTGATTTTGAGTATGACATCTTAATTTGTTTTATCTCCAATTTATATACTTTTTTTTTTTCCTAAGCTTTCCTATTAGCTAATTCAACCATGCAATTATACTTTATTTTTTTAACGAAAGAGCAAAATGATACTTCTCCAATCCTTAATATAATACATATTTAACTAATTTGATTAGACTAAAGAAGTTAGATAATTTAGTTAATTATAAAAAATATGATATTTTTCCTAAAACACTATAATTATCTTCTTTAATATCCTCTCTCCCCCTTTTATTTGATTATAGTTGAGAAAGTATTCATAGAAGTAATTTAAAAAAAATAATATAAAAAATAAATCTCATATTTATAACTAAAATCAACTTAATAATTAAATCTTATATTAAGAACCAAAATAGTAATATATTAAAAATGAAAGAGTTACAAACCAGAACTGACTAAAGGACCATCGTACTACTCCTCCGGTCTTAAATATAAGACCGTAAGAGTACTTTGTTTGAGGATATTACAATCTTATCATCTTCCTTCGCAAATGTTTCTGCTAAGCTAGGCTCTTGTCAATCTTTTCCGAGTTATGCTTCTAATTTTTTCTGTTCTTCATTGTACTGTTATTTGTAGAACTTTATCTTTTTCAGCTTTCATATCATTTTGCCTTTCATTCCCCCCCCCCCCAAAAAAAAAAGAAGAAGCAATAGTACTAAAACAGAACCCGCTTTTTTACCTGTGTCTTGTCCACAAGCGTGTCCTCAACCATGTTTACATGCAGTTCTTTATGGCCTTTAAATAAAAAAGATACAAGATATACAACAGAATAGAATCATAAACTGAGGGAAGCATATTTTCAAAAAAAAAAAAACCCCCATGTTTTATATGTCCATAAATTAGAATGACAGGTATTGAACTTTTGTAAATAGAATATATACAATTTGTCAATCTGAGATTCTTCTTAGAATTGTTATGGCAAGATAAGAAAATAGCATCTTTGAGTTATATATTTATGATTGATATTATGTTATTAAACTGCACATGAGGTGCAACTAAAATATTTTCATGTCATGTGACAGTGACACTTGGGAACATCATCAAGGTCCTGTAGGGATACATTTATCATTATGTAGAGAATTGCTGAGGTAAAAAGGTGCTAGTAGGACTGAAGGCATATATCAATCTATATAACATCTCTAAAAAGCAAAAGGGACACATTTCTACCAAAAATAAAACAAAATATCTGCATTTGTCATTCTATATAACATCTCTAAAAGGCATAAAACCGTATATAGAATTATTTGAAATCTAAACTGATAGGGATACATTTCTACCAAAAATACATAACCGTGTAAATCTGAATAATTAACCTTGAGAATTAAGCTCTTCAATTTGAATGTTCCCAAGTGGTACAAGACTTTCCACATAATGAAAAACACTAACAGCATGTAGAGGTTGTAGTCTAGGGGTAGCAAGCAACTTAAGTTCATTAGTATTGACATTGAACAGATATAGGCCTTCAACATCCTCCATTCCAGGGTCAGTAAATGTAGGCATTCCCAAATAAATGAAGACAATTTCATTCCTCCAAATTGTCCCAGCACATAAATGAAGATCAGAGTTGCAAATGTTGTAAATATGTTTCTTACACGAAACCCATCTCTCCCCAGATGAACCCATGCCCCTGTCCACCATCACACCCAAAGAAAGACAAGAATATTGAGAATTTCTGGTCCTAGAATGATAAAGTATAGCAAGTTTGTTCTTAAACACAGCAAGTTCCCTTGAATAACTTGCAAAAGCAGGCCATGGCGTCACTGTAAACACTTCCGTTGCCAAGTCAAATGAAACTATCCCAGCTGCCGTTGGCGCATGCCAAAACATAACTCCATTAACAGTGATACCATCACTAAGAACAAAAAGACCTTTAATATTGTCAAATTGTATGTTTCTCCAAGACCCTGTGCTTAATGAATACACTTCCACTCCACAAACATAGGGATTCAAGGAAAATCTGACAATCTTGTAATCATTAATAACAGGACTGAACCCAAATCCAAAATTCCAACCAAACGCAGTATCATTAAAAGTTATGGGAATTTGTCTGACCTCTCTAGTAGCCAGATTCCACAATAAAGGGGTAGCAGGACGGATGGTGTAATCGGCGAGGCAAAGCAAACCATTGCAGGAACCGAGGAAAGGTGTCTTCTCAAACTCACAAAATTGCATCTCGCAGTCGAGCAAATATAAGCGGCAAGGTTCACCTCTATTAGAATGCCCAATAACAAGAGAAGGGTTTTGATGAGTGGAGTGGCAGAGATGGTCTTGGATGAAAGAAGGGGTTTTGAACAGATTCTTCCAATGTTTGCAGACACATCGAAATCGCATTAGGGATTTCACTGGAAGCCACGTGAGAATGTAGGTGATGATTTCGTCGGGAAGGAACGGCGCGGCGCCGCTCATCACCATCTGCTTCATGCCGCGGCGACCAAAAGGAAATGACTAATGAAAGCATTTTTGAGACCGCATTATGTGATGCTCATCAACCAAACGCACCGTTCTAATAATGAGAAGAATCCTAACCGTTGGTCTTAACATGATCTCACCCGTTGGTTCACCATGGGCCTCTTTTTTTTTTTTTTGGCGCGAACTTCTCGGAATGTATAGTGGGGTATTTAGGCGTCGAAATCCTCCAGAAAAAAGGCATTTAGGTCTATTGTGGTTTTGAAAGTGTGGTTTATTTATTCTCAGAATTAATACAAAAAGTTGAAATAAGAAAATATGTGTCATAGAAAAATGATATTTGGGTTACCAGATGGAAGTTCTTATATCATATGTATATATATAACAGTAATTAATAACAAGGTAAAATTGGAAAGTAGCGATTACTAAATTAGTTAATGACTTATATTTATGACCAAAAACTACTTTTAGAAGATACCTTATTATAATAAGAACTGAAGGGAATATATGAAAGATTGCTTAATGTTTTGGCCCACAAAGCAATGCTTCTAAAGAACATATTTTTATGGAAAAATATTGTATAAATATTAAATGTTCCTCATGAGATTTTATTATTTTAATAGCAACAGCTGTAGTAAGGTTACTAAATTTATTTTGCGGTTAATTTCAAATTTTTCTCATATGAAATCATGAAATCAATTTGAAATTTTATATTTTTTGCCATTAATGTGTAATTTTATATTGATATCATATCAAGTCAATGGAAAATAATCCCTATCATGCCAGAAGTATCACCGATATGGCAATAAACAAATCAATTTCCAAATTTGAATTTAAGCTTAACAAAAAGTGAAATCAAACACTCTTAAATACTTAGTAAAATTGAGATATTAATAATTTGATTCGTTGACAAGAATATAACACAACTTCCCAGATATGTACATCATATACATTTTACATTATTTTTCTATTGATATAAAATAAGAAAATATAGAGAAAAATAGGAAAATGAAATGATACATATTTTTGGGTACAAAAGAGGGCTTAACCCAAAATAAAAGCTAAACTAGACTGGGAAGAAGACAGATTAAATAATAAAAATGATAAAGCCCACTTCCTAAAAATGAGGCACCACTAAGGAAATTCCATTGTGTTCATGAAAAAAACCAAAACATCATTCTTTTCCATAAATAGACATATATACTACCTCTGGTCTTTAATATAAGATTTTATTTAACTTTTATTTTAATCCTAGATATAAGACCTTAATTCACTTTATCTTTCATATTTATGTAATTTTTTTCAAGATAGTTCTTCTAATAATTGTAGCTTTAATCAACACACTTGATTAGTAAGGATATTTTAGAAAAAACAACACTTATTTATTACAAATAATTAACTTAACTCATTTCTTTAATCTCCTCAAATTAATCAACTAGCCCTTATAATTAGAACCGAAGGTAGTATATAATAATGCTTCAAATTATCTTTCTATGAAGGGCAAAAAACAAAAAAAAAAATCTACTGATGATATTTTCTGTCAAATAATGGACCTTGTATTTCTTGTGCCAATAGAGTGCTCTAAAACAGCTTCTTGATTAGCGTTACAGGAAAATATGAACTCAAATATTCAAAGATCATCTTTTATAACAAAAAGCTTTCTTCTTATGCATTACACAAAATTTCACAAGTAAGAAATATTGCCCATGACTTGTTGATAGAAAAACCTTGTATAAACATTGCAATCTAATCAGATATGATATAAAAAGGCCCAATAATCCATACAGTAACAATTAAATAGCAGTATATATTTACCTCTGGAAAGCAAAAGGGATGACCGGATATCATAGACAGATAACATAAAGCAAGAAACAGCCAGTCTGCATTTATTATGCTACACTAAAGGGCATCAAACCTTATATACAGTGATCTGAAGTCTGCATTGATAAAGATACATTTCCGAAGTTATTGAAACTCTTCTAAAAGGAGATCACCTCCTTCATGAGGACGGGCAAAGCATCCACGAGGTTCAGGAAATGATGAAATGGAACTGGGAACTGGGTTTCCAAGTGATAAGCAGAGCTGATAACGTAACAGCGGACTCTCTCGCCAAAATAGCACTCAATGGAGCCATGGGTTTGCAAATCATGAGCAGGGATACTATTAATGCCATTATCGGACACCATATTGTAATATAGCCTTACGTTTGTAGTTCCAGTTTATCAAAAAAAGATACATTTCCAACAAAAATGTAATAATCAACCTTGAGAATTAAGGCTCTTCAATTTGAATGTTGTCGATGGGCATAAGGCTTCCCACATAATTGAAAACACTGAAACCAAAACCAGGCCTTGCAATTTGAAAGTTGGCAATTGTGACAGGCCTTTCCATGAATTTGAAATCACTAACATCATGGCCAGATTTGAGTGTGGGGAGAGTAAGCATCTTACGTTCATTAGTAGTGAGATGGATCAAATATAGGTGTTCAGCATTCTCCATTCTAAGCTTATCAGATCTGTGCATTCCAAAATCAATGCAGACAATTTGATTCCTCCAAACGCTCCCAACATATAACTCATGTAAATTGAATGCATAGCTAAGAATGTAGTCCCTAGAACTCCATATGTCCTCAGATAACCCTATAACCTCTTCCAACTCCCCAAAATAAATAGAAGAATCCGGAGAATCTGTAATCCAATTGGGAGAAATTATAGCAAGTTTATCGTCATTCACAGCAAGTTTACAGCGTGAAGTGGGCGATAGTTTCGCTGTAAACACTTCCGATGCTATGTCAAACGAAACTATCACAATAGTATCTACATCAGTATCATCAGTATCATCATCCATTACCCCTTCGTATAGCTCGATCCCATCCCAAAACAAAACTCCATTGACATTAACACCATGATTATTGATACAAATATCTTTTAAGTCGTCAAATGGTATGTTTCTCCAAGACCCTTTGCTTAATGAATACACTTCTACATCACAAACACAAGGATTTAAGGAAATTCTTACAATCTTGTAATCATTAATGATGGGACTGAAGCCAAATCCGAATTCCCAACAAATCCGAGAATCGTTAAAAGTTATGGGAATTTGTCTGGTCTCTCTAGTCGCCGGATTCCACAACAAAGGGGCAGGAGGACGGATGTTATAATCGGCGAGGCAAAGCAAGCCATTGCAAGAACCGACGAGGCAAACGCCCACCAAGGGACCGACGAAAGGCGCCTTATCAAACTCACGAAGTTGCATCTTGCAGTTGAGCAAATATAAGCGGAAAGGATCATCTCCATTGGACTGCCCGATAAAAAGAGAAGGGTTTTGTAGAGATGAGTGGCGGAAATGGTCTTGGATGAAAGATGGAGTCTTGATGAGATCTCTCCAATACTTGCAGACACATTGAAATCGTATTATGGATTTCATCGGCAGCCGCTTGAGAATGTTGGCGATGACTTCTTCGGGAAGGTACGGTGCGGCGCCGTCCATCGTCGTCTGCTTCAGGGTGCTCTGCCGTGAAGAAAAGATCCCTCAGACTCAGAGGAAAGCAGGAGAAATCAGAAACTAAGAATCAAAACAATATACCTGTGTTTGCTAGTTGGAATCTTGCAGAAGAAAACCGTCGGAATCAAATGGGGACGATAAAGGGATTACAGATCACTTGGCGAAAACGAACTCCCCTTCGTTCTTTTCGGCCTATCTTGCCAGAAGCCCCAAAACGCACATTACAATACAGTTATTAACAGACATTAGAACAAACTGCAGATTGAATGTCCTGAATTTCATATATGGATTTTAAAAAAACCATGTAATTTAATATTTAACTTTTAGTTAATTTTCAATCACCAATTTAAAATCATATAAGAGATTTTTATTATTTTTAACATCACTAGATTTTATTATTTTAATGAAAACGGTTTCAGTAATGTTATTAAATTTATTTTGAAGTTAATTTAATTTCAAAATTATCGTACATGAATTTAAAATCAATTTGAAATTTTATTTTTTTCAATTAGTGTGAAATTTTACATTTATATCATGTCAAACTCGATGAAAAATGATCACAATCCTGCCATAAGTATTATACCATCACCCATGAAATCAATTTCAAATTTGAATTTAAGCTCAGTTAAAAAAAAAAAAAAAATGAAACCAATGCACTTGAACTTAGTGTCCACTTGGATTAGCAGTGAACAGCCATGACTTTATGTCATCATAATTTTTGTAATTGATACCCGTTAAAAATAATATTGGTTAATCATAATTTGTGTTTAAATATTTTTTTCTCATCAGTAACATTGAGAATGTGAATTATATTTGGATTTTATTTATTAAAATCACTTATAAATATATAATTACCAAAAAGCAATAAGGGTATATAAGAGGAATATAATTTAATATAATTATTATATTTAATTATTGCTATTTAAATATAGTTTTATTTTAATAATTGTTATTAATAAGGGTGGATTGGAGAATTCACATAAAGCTGATATAATTAAAAGATGGAGATTTTCAAGTTAAAAATATTTCTTAAGAAATAATTAGTAAAGTAATTTAATGGAGTGGAAATCAAATAAGTTTGGAAGCTTGGTTCCCTGGGTGTCCATGTTTTTAATTAGCGAAGCAAGAACAAACGAAGAATGTAATTGGGTCTACCCAAAAAGGAGTTGAGCGATCGCCCAGTTCTGTTGAGTACGGATTTTTTTAATGCAAATCTGTTATGAAGGAGTGTCAAAGGGCACTTGGTATTCTAAATCCAACTGATCTTGGGAAGTATAGTTTAACATTTTGTCAGTTCAGTTAATTTATATCTAAGCCAGTGTTGTACTTTCACTTTTCTTTCTTTTTGAGGCACAAGAGATGCATTGAAGGCAACGGATCGATAAGCAAAATCTGAGACTTGATCGAAGAAAATTGATCCTTCAGACCTTTCAAAGAATCGGATGATTCGATCTTCCTCACGATGGGTAAGCGCATTCTTAGTAGATCCACATGTGCAATCCTTAACATTATGTTTGGCTCTCAAAAAAAAAATTTAATGGAAAAGGGGAGGACAGAAAAAGGAGAGAGAGATAGCGAGAGAGAGGGAAAGAGAGGAAAAATTTTTTAATGATCTTTTATTTAAATTGATTAGAAGAGAAAGAAGTAAAGATATTTTAACAATACATTGTTTGGCATACAAGCATAGGAAGAGAAGGGAGGAGAGCTATTCAAAAGACGAACTATTTAACCCTTATTAAATTTAAATAATTTTTTTTCTATTTTCTATCTTATCAATATGTAAATATGTATGAGATAATTTATCAATTTCAATAAACAAACAAAACTCTGTGCTTTTACCACAAGCACAACTCATTGAGAAAAACTAAAAAAAAAACTAATAAAAATCCTTTTTTTTTTTCATAATGTTGTTTACTGGTTTTGCTCGATTCAAAAGAAAAGCTACACTTTTATTCTTTTTATCTTTTATTTCTTTATTTTCATTTTTAATTAATTAAAAGATTAAAATATACTTATTAGTGTTTCTATCTAGCTTAAGCTAATCTAATATTACTCTATATTGACTTTTCTTAAAAATATTATAATACTTCCTAGTGTTTTTCTTGTCCCAATGACTTTTATCATTTCATATTTTTTAGCAGTTTAATTTTTCTAATTAAATTGTTACATATAGGAGAAGAATGAAGTTGAGTTCATGAGAGTTATTAAAATTACAAGATTGAGAGAGAAATGTAGAGCTAAAAAGCCAAAGAGAATATAAAAGGAGATTTACGTTATTTTACTTAAATATTTTCATTCTCATCTCTCCTGCAAAAAATCTCAAGGAAGGCGGGAAAGGAGAAAGGAACCTAAATGAGGGGAGGGAAACAACTCTCCTTCCCTCTTTGAAAAAAAAGTCCCAACCAAATAAGAGAAGAAGAGCCACTTTCCTCCCTTCCCTCTAGAAGCCCGTACTAAACGCAACGTAAGAGGCTGGACCTAAACAGTGTCTAACTCATCCCATAGGATCTTCAATTGAGTGTAGTATTCATTAACACTCAAACTCCCTTGCTTGAAGCTGTAAATTTCCTTTTGTCACCCAGCAATTCAGAAAAGATCATATTGTAAGTATCGAGCTCAAAGATTACTCCAGATGTCAAAAGTTTTATCAAACCACAAAATACTTCTCATGATCGTTGGAGACAGAGATTTAAGAAGCCAATCTTGGACTAAAGGTATTTTTGGATTGCTATTGGACAAAACTGACTTCTAACTCAACTGACTTTTGTAACTGAAGTTAGAATAAAAGTCAATTAGTGTAATATAATTTATGTTTGAATAAGTGTTTTTAAAAAGCCAGTTGAAAAAATTAAAAGTTGCTTGGATGATTAATAAAAAAGTTAGTTTAGTTGTAAAATGACTGAAAATGACATGGAGTAGTGTTTGAAATTTTATATTTTTAATGTGATAATAGTTTTAAAAAACACGTAAAATTATTATGATAAAATATGAATAGTTTATTTGTGAAATTATAGAATAAAAATATTTGTTATAGAGAAAAATTTGAAAATACATTGTAGATAATTAATTAAATATATATAATGGACAAACATGAATATAAATTAAAATTTATTTGGTCTATAATTAAAGTAAATAGAATCACATAACTAATTGGATCGTGAGCTTTGCACAATTTTTCCATAAGTCAGTTAGAAAAGTTGATCTAGATTGCGTTAGATAAGTCAATTAGAAAAGTTACTTTTTTTCATAAGTCAGTTAGAAAAGAAGTCCCATTCAAACAATCTTCTAAGTTATAATAAACCACAAACCTCAATTTCACGCTTTTCTGTGTGCTTTTATCATTTGTAACGGCAATCCAAACGAACCCTAAATTGTTACAGCATTCCCAGTCAGAATAAGTCAAATCGGTAAAGGCCGATAAAGAAATTGATCCATCGATAAACTTCAACTTGTTCTTGGAGAGAAGAGCCATATGCATGGCTCGAGCCCATCTATGATAGTAGTAGGAGCCATCCAAAGGAGGAGGACACAAGAACCAATGCTGGATTTTTATTGGGATAGATGTAAGATGGACTCGATTGATCAGTGGTGGAATCAGAAGAGGCCATGAATCGAGTAGAGCAAATAATGGGGGGATAAAAAAAGGATATGAGAAGATGAATCTCAAAAGGGTGAGGAAAAAAAGACGGAAGATAAAGCAATGGCAATAAAAAGAAAATTCCACCCCTTATATAAGACCAAACCCCTTGTTTGGAAGAAGTTTTAAAAAGAAGGTTTAATGAAAACTATATTTTTTTTTGGCTAGGATCAAACCTGATTTAATGGCTCGATAGCTAATTAAACAACACCTTGGTATAGTTAAAGCAAGTGTTACAAAAACAACAAGACGGAGAGGGCGTGTGTTGATTCTAATAAGAGAAAGATGGATAGACTTGAAAGTGAGATTAGATGGAGAGAGAATATGGCAGTGGTGCCACCCAAAAAAATAAAGTTAACAAATGTTAATGGGAGTTGATGAATTTTATTATTTTTTCCTCTTTTAGAAAATTCATATATATTTTTACATTCAAATAAATTTGATGGTGTCCAATGCCAATAATTTAAACTTTGTCATTAAAAATACACCTTTAAATTAATTCCGTGGGGCCTATTAATGATAAAATAAACTTTATTATTAAAATTACATCTCATCCCTGTATGTGTGTGTGTGTATGAGAAAAATAAAAGAACTGTGAAAGTAGTAGGAATGGTCATTGCCTCGTTATGATAGGTAAACACCAATTATTACCATTATAGATGATTTATTGAGGTGAGTAAGTAATTTTATTTTAGTTAAGTGTTTTTAATTATGAAATAACAGAAATTTATTTCTTAAAATTAAAAAAATAAAACAATTTTTAGTAATTTTTTTGTCTTTGTATTTCTTGTTTTTTATTTGAAAAAATTGGGAAACTCTTTCTTTTTTATTAAATAGTTTTTTCTCTATTTGAGAATTTGATTTCTCATGAAAGCTTCACTGTCTAATCTCTTTATGTTTATTTTCAAGCACAATTTTTTCAAAACAGTTAACCAAACCATTTTGTGTGTTTTTTGTTTCCAAAATTTGTTTTAAAAATTTTTTATAAAAACAAACAGGCCTTAAATGACTTCTAATCAAATTGCAAAATACTTATTTATAAGCATTTTATAAATTTAAATAGATATTCTAATCTTATCTAAATATTTTCTAGACATCCTAATCTATTCGAAGACTATTAATATAATTCAATATTATTTAAATCCTACTAATATTATTTAAATTCTATTTATATCATATTTAAATATTTTTTTATTTATAATTATGATTACATAATAGTTTGACTCTCAATCGCGAAGAAGGAGAGCTCACGCAGGGGAGAGAAAAACGGGCCAGATTTCTAAATGAGTTATATAATATATAATTTAGAATTATTTGTTTCATAACTTATAAATAGCATAGTTTATTGTTTATTGTATTTTATATTTTATACGTCTCACTTCACATCTTCAGAGTGATTCTTTTTTAGGAGGAGAAGGAAGCGCATATGGGAACAAGCTCATGTTCATGTTCTGGGTTCAGCTTGCGCCAAAAAGTCCAAAATAATCCATACACCAGCCATTAAATAACATTATATATCTACCTTTGGAAAGCAAAAGGGATAACTGGGTGTTACAGATAGATAGGCAGCATTAAGCAAGTCCAACAAAAAAAAGAAGGTAACATTAAGCAAGAAACATCTAGTCTGCATTTATTATTCTACCCCATGTCCCTATCTCCAAAGGGCATCAAACCTCATTTACAATAATCTGAAGTCTAAATTGATAAGGATACATTCCAACCAAGATACATACATACATACATACATACATACATATAAATGTTTAAAACTGCACTAACTAACTTTGAGAATTAAGACTCTTCAATTTGAATGTTGTCAACCGGCACAAGGCTTTCCACGTAATTGAAAATACCAAAACCAGGCCTTTTCACGTATCTGAAATTACTAACACCATAGCCAGGTTCGAGTCTGGGGAAAGAAAGCAGCTTACGTTCATCAGTAGTGAGATTGATCAGATATAGGTGTTCAGCATCCTCCATTCTGAGTTTCTTAGATCTGGGCAATGCAAAATCAATCCAGACAATTTGATCCCTCAAAATGGCCCCAGCACGTAAATCATGCAACTTGAAAGGATAGTTAAGAATATATTCCCTAGAACTCCATTTCTCTCCAGATGACCCTATAGCCCCCTCCCCCAACACCCTAAAATAAATACAAGAATCTTGAGAGTCTTTAATCTCAGAGGGAGAAATTATAGCAAGTTTGTCCTCAGTCACAGCAAGTTTATAACATGAAGTTGGCGATGGTACCACTGTAAAAGTTTCTGATACCATATCAAATGAAACTATCACATAAGGATCCTCAATATCCTCACTTTCAGCTTCATCACTATCCATTTCCTCTACATGCTTCCTCCCTTCCCAAAACATAACTCCATTAACACTAACACCATGACCAAGAAGACAAACATCTTTTATGTTGTCAAATTGTATGCTTTTCCAAGCCCCTGTGCTTAATGAATAAACTTCCACTTCACAAACCACAAAATCCAGGCGATGTGAGGAAAATCTTACAATCTTGTAATCATTAATGACAGGACTGAACCCAAATCCGAAATTCCAAACCATCCGAGAATCGTTGAAAGTTATGGGGATTTGTCTGATATCTCTAGTTGCCGGATTCCACAATAAAGGGGCAGGAGGACGGATGTTGTAATCGGCGAGGCAAAGCAAGCCATTGCAGGAACCGACGAGGCAAACGCCCACCAAGGGACCGACGAAAGGTGCCTTATCAAACTCGCGAAATTGCATCTTGCAATTGAGCAAATATAATCGGAAAGGATCATCTCCACCAGACTCCCCGATGAAAATAGAAGGGTTTTGATGAGAAGAGTGGCGGAGATGGTCTTGGATGAAAGATGGATCGTTGATGAGATTTTTCCAGTGCTTGCAGACACACTGAAATCGCATTAGGGATTTCACCGGAAGCCGCTTGAGAATGTTGGTGACGATTTCTCCGGGAAGGAACGGTGCGGCGCCATCCATCACCATCTGCTTCATAGTGCTCTGCCGGAAAGAAATCAGAAACTGATAATCAAAACAACATACCTGCGTTTGCTTGTTGGCCCCTGAGAAGAAGGAATCTCGCAAAAGAAAACCATCGGAATCAGATGGGGGTCATAAAGGGATTACAGATCATTTGGTGGAAACGAGCTGCTCTTCGTTCTTTTCGGCCCATCTTGCCAATACACATGTTATATTATAGTTATTATTAAATATTAAAACAAATTCCATATTAAACGTTCAGAATTTGATACTCCTCCGGTAGTTAATGTAAAACTTATTTAAATAATTTGATTATATTAAGAAATTTAATTAAGTTAATTAATTATAAATAAGTCTTATATTAAAGATCAGAGGAGTATAAAATTTCAAACTGCATTTACAAAATCCATGTAATTTAATATTTAAATAATTTTTAGTTAATTTTCAATCACCAATTTAAAATCATATATGAGTTTCTTTTATTGTTTTTTGACCCCTTTAGATTTTATTATTTTAGTGAAAACGGTTTTAGTAACGTTGTTAAATTTATTTTGAAGTTAATTTAATTTCAAAATTTTCGCGTATGAAATTTTATATCACACCAAATTCACTGAAAAACGATCACAATCGGGCCTTATGTTCAGTATCAAGAATGAAATCGATTTCAAATTTTGAATTTAAGCTTTAACGAACAGAAAAAGAACAAAGAAAGAAGAAACCCACGCACTTGAATACTTGGTAAAATGGAGATACTCCTTCAATTCTTAATATATGGTCCAATTATTAAGTTTATTTTAGTTCTAAATATAAGACCCATTTATTATATTTGTCAATTTTCTCTAAATTACCTCTATGAATACTCTCTCAACTATAATCAAGTAGAAGAGAAGGAAAGGATATTAAAAAGATGATTATGGTATTTTAAGAAAACATGTTACATTTCTTATAATTAATTAACTTACCTAATTTCCTTAATCTAATCAAATTAGTTAAATAAGTCTTATATTAAGGACGGAAAGAGTATTAAATATGAAAAAAAAAAATGGAATGATGCATTTTGTTCAATGGAGCCTTAAAAAAAAGGGCAAATTACATGAAAAATTCAATGCTGGAGATATGAACACTCAAGGGGAATCAAGCTTTGAAACTTGTTTGATTGCCAGTCCATTAAATTACTTATAATTATTCCTTAAGTAATAATTTTTAACTTGAAATCCTTCATCATTCAATGAATCAAGCAAACAGAAGATATCAACTTTTTGTGAAGTTTATCTTCCCAGTTCCCACACTCGCTTTCCTCATCTTTTAATGAATCTCCATTTTGCATTTTCTTGCAACTAAGCAACTCAATTGCGCCAAATCATATGAACATTGTGGTTCACCCTTTGTGAATAACTTTAATTAATGGATACTGATATATATTAATTTCTAATCCATTTATTTTTTCCAAACAATCATTTCTGTTAAACTTCAAAGTTACCTGGATAAAATTACAGCGGAATCAATCAAAACATGTTTGTCTATAGGATTGAAGTGCCCCATAGGCCATAGGATTGTCCATTCAACCCCTCCATGTTTAAGCAATAAGGAAATGTTCTGTTATATTTCAAAGGAGGTGTATCAAAATCATAATTTTTCTTTTTTTTTTTGCTAGACACATGTATACTCTTATAGGAGACAATTCTTATAAGAGGCAATTTTGTTCGAAACACTGTCGAGCACTAAATGTGAGTACCTCGTCCAGCAAAGATTTAAACTTTGGTTCATCACATTATAGGAGACTAACCCATTTCGTTAGATCTAACTCCTGTTAGTATATCAAAATCATAATTTAGTGTTGGCTCAAAGAGAATAACACAGTGCATACTATTTTCCACACAGAAAATGCCAGTCATACCAACAAAAATCATTCAGCTCTTCATAGAATAGAAACCAAAACATCATTCATTCTTTTTTGTAATTATGCTCCAAACACGTAAACTTTCTCAATAGAAAGGCATGAACCAATATCTAATGACTTTGTCTTTGTGTGCTTGTGTCAAAGAAAGAACCTTGCTGTTACTGCCATATATGATGCTAGTTATTGGATACTTAATGCTGTGATTGAGTGATCTCATGGAGCCTTTTCATACTAGTAAACTCAAAATATTTAGGATTCTCATGTATTGCACAAAGTTTCACAACTGTGATGTATTTATGGATTACTTTTTCCTCAGTATGTGGAGCTGTAGTGGTGAATTGTGATGCAAGATTACAAATTCATAGGAAATCTTAAAGCAAAGATTAAAATCTGATAAGATATCTCATAAATAACATTAAATATATCCATCTTTGAAAGGCAAGACAGACAATCTGATATTATAGATAGACAAAATAAAGCAAGAAACATCTGGTCCGCATTTATCATTCTAACATCTGCATCAAACTATAGAATGATCTAAACTGATACAAACAGATTTCCACCAAAAACATTAAACAAAGTAATTCATACAAACATATTCTTGCTAACCTTAAAGGCAATGTAATACTTCACATTGGGGATTGAGGCTCTTCATTGTTGAATTTTGCCAATTCTCACAAGGCTTTCTGCATAATTGTAAACACTTGCCCGAAAGCTATGTCCATTTGTAGGGACAGCAACCCACTTAAGTTCATCAGTAGCGACATTAATCATATCTAGGCCATGTTCTGGTCAGCATTCTCCATTTCTACTTCAGTTTCACTAATAAGTCTTGGCATTCCATAATCAATATAGACAACTTGATTCCTTCAAATGGTCCCAGCACATGACTTGAATGGATTAGAACTGCGAATATAATTTGTACTCAAATTCCATCTCCTCGCAGATGAATCTGTAGCCCCTTCTTCCATCACCCCAAAATAAATACAAGAAATTTGAGAGCTTACAATGCAAGGATGAGAAATTATTGCAAGTTTGCCCTCATACACAGTAAGTTTAACACCTGAATGGCTTAACGATGCAGGCGATGGTGTCACCGTAAATACTTCCGTAGCTAAGTCAAAAGAAATTATCACATCAGTATCATCTGCACCCATTATGTCCACACCTGGCCTTGACCCGTACCAAAACATGCTTCCATTAATAGTGACACCATTACCAGAAATGCGAACATCTTTAATGCTGTCGAAGTGTATGTTTCTCCAATACCCTGTGCTCAGCGAATACACTTCTACTTCACAAATCACGTTAGTCTCAGAAAATCTCACTATCTTGTAATCATTAAGAATAGGACTGAACCCAAATCAGAAATGCCAACCAACCGGAACATCATTAAAAACTATGGCCGTTTGCCTGACCTCTCCAGTCGCGGGATTCCACAATAAAGAGGCGGGAGGACGGATATTATAATGCACGAGGCAGAGCAAGCCATTGCATGAACCAACGAGGTGAACGCCCGCCAAGGAATCGATCAGAGGTGTGTTCTCAAACTCACGAAACTGCAACTCGTAGTCCAGCAAACATAAGTAGAAAGGATCATCTCTATGAGTCTGTTCGACAAGAAGAGAAGGGTTTTGATGGGGGGAAGGTGGTGGAGATGGTCTTGGATAAAAGATGGGGTTTTGATGAGATTTTTCCAGTGTTTGCACACACATTGAAATCTAATTGGAGATTTCACCGGAAGCCGCTTAAGAATGTTGGTGATGATTTCTTCGGAAAGGAATGGCGCCGAGCCATTCATCACCGGCTGCTTCATGGAGGCAAACTGGGAAGAACAGATGTCTCGAAGGAAAGCAGAAGAAATTAGAGTTTAAGAATCAAAGCAATATACCTACCTTGTTTTTGGTCGACTGCGAAGAAGAAAAGAGAGGAGAGGAGTCGGGTCGGAAATTTACATTATTGGCCAACTTCAATCACTAATTTTTTTCCCCCTCCTCAACCACTAACTATTTCAAAATGGTATATAGATTTGGGGAAATCACATATAAAGACCCTTAAATTAGCAAAATTACTCTATGGTCACCTGAATATGCTAAATTACTATGAGGGACCCGGTCTCAAATTGTAATTATGAAATCATGGCTAAATTACCAAAATACCCCTCTTTAATTTTTTTTTTTAAAAAAGAAAGCCACTGCCTCACCGGAATCCGGCGCCGGAGCTCCGGCGGCTGCTTCCGGCGCCGGCGGCCGCTTCCGGCGGTCTTCTTTTGTTTTTTTTTTTTGAAACTGTTTTTTTTTTAAATTGGGGGGAAGTGAGGTTGGGGGGATTTGATCCCCCAACCTAATGCTTCCCAAAATAAGGAATGACCATTGAGCCAACAAATTTTTGTTAACATTATGATGCAAAAAAAAATATAAGTTAACTCATTTACTCTTGTTCCAGGTGATAGCAACAATACATTTGGAAATAACAAGTTCTGATTGTAAAATAACACGTCTAAAATAAAAATTTAACAATATGTTTTTTTTATAACAATAAATTTTATTGCAAGTAATAACAACAATACATTTAAAAATAACAAGTTCTGATTATAAAATAACAAGTTTGGGATTAAAATTTAATAACACGTTTTTTTTATAACAATACACTTTGTTTCAAGTGATAACAACAATACATTTAAAAATAACAAGTTCTGATTATAAGATAATAAGTTTAGGATTAAAATTTAACAACATTTTTTTTATAACAATTAATTATTTTATACTTTTAAAAAATAAATTATTTATAACTTATAAAAAATATTTTTAATATATTTATTTCTCTAAAACAATACTTTTTAATCTGTATATCTATACAACTCATTATAAATCAAACTACTTCTTATAAATTATAAAGTATTTATAATAAGGCATTTTTGATTTATTAATCATAGTATAAATTTTATATTATTTCATTCTTTAAATATTAAAAATAGTTTTTATATTTAAAGAATAAATAGTATTTTTAATTATAAATTAGAGATAAATTTCATTTATAAATTTAAGCAGTCAAAAAGTATTTTTAATCCACAATAAATTGTACTATTTATAATTTATAAGAAGTAGTTTGATTTATAATAAGTTGTATAGATATATAGATTAAAAATTTAAAAAAAAAATTAAAAAAGTGTGTTGCCATTTTCCCTAAATTTTATTTATAAATTTGAACAATAAAAAAGCATTTTTAATCTATAAAAAATTATACTTCAAGTTCTGATTATAAATTGGAGATAAAAATTATTTTTTTAGCAAATTAAATAGATGACAAGTACTTTTTATAAGTTATAAATAATTTATTTTCCAAAAGTATAAAATAATTAATTGTTATAAAAAAAAAGGTGCTGTTGAATTTTAATTCCAGACTTGTTATTTTATAATCAAAACTTGTTATTTCCAAATGTATTGTTGTTATCACTTAAAACAAAGTGTGTTGTTATAAAAAAACATGTTGTTAAATTTTAATCCCAGACTTATTATCTTATAATCAGAACTTGTTATTTTTAAATGTATTGTTGTTATCACTTGAAATAAAATGTGTTGTTATAAAAAAAAACGTGTTGTTAAATTTTAATCTCAAACTTGTTATTTTATAATCAGAACTAGTTATTTTTAAATGTATTGTTGTTATTGCCTGCAACAAAATTTATTGTTATAAAAAAAACATATTGTTAAATTTTTATTTCAGACGTGTTATTTTACAATCAGAACTTGTTATTTCCAAATGTATTGTTGTTATCACCTGGAACAAGAGTAAATGAGTTAACTTATTTTTTTTTTTTGCATCATAATGTTAACAAAAATTTGTTGGCTCAATGGTCATTCCTTATTTTGGGAAGCATTAGGTTGGGGGATCAAATCCCCCCAACCTCACTTCCCCCCAATTTAAAAAAAAAAACAGTTTCAAAAAAAAAAAACAAAGGAAGACCGCCGGAAGCGGCCGCCGGTGCCGGAGCTCCGACGGCCGGACTTCGGCGTCCTGCCACCGACAGTGGCCGGAAGCGGCCGCCGGAGCTCCGGCACCGGTGGCCGGATTCCGGTGAGGCAGTGACTTTCTTTTTTAAAAAAAAAAATTTAAAGAGGGGTATTTTGGTAATTTGGCCATGATTTCATAATTACAATTTGAGACCGGGTCCCTCATAGTAATTTAGCATATTCAGGTGACCATAGAGTGATTTTGCTAATTCGAGGGTCTTTATTTGTGATTTCCCCTATAGATTTTGTTTAGAATAATATTAAAAAATATTTATAAACACGTTTTACATAAATCAAAATAAAATTTATATATCATAAATCATAATTAAAAAATTATTTATAAATTATTTTAAACAGGTCTATAGTTAACATTCGGACTCTGTTCCGTCATAAATTTCCAAAGTTAGGCATATGAAATTATCTTATATTTTATGCTTATATAATGTCAAAATGAATGAAAAATATTACAATCATGCCAGCTTGCCAAGTCATTAAACACAGCAGATCACCGTCACATCTTTCACTCTACGAAGCAATCTCTGCGGATCAGCAGTGCCTCCGCTTCCAAAGATCTGCCGCTAGGGACCTGGGGCTTCATGGGAGGGCGGGGCAGGCACTCTCCCAAACACTTCTTCGATTTTAAAATCTCTCTCCAAAATGACTTTCGTATTTGCCATTTTTATCTTGGAAAAACACTTTTTAAGTACTCCCTCCGCTCCTTATTATAAGAGACATTTGATGTTTATGGCATGTTCCTATATATAAGAGACACTTAAAAGTTATCTCTACTTTTTTGTGTTGATTTCCTATTTCACCCATATTTATTGTCTCCAACTCACACTCTCTCTCCTTCCCACTTCTCTTTCTTTTAATAATTTACCATTGTTCTCTCTCATGCTCCCTCTCCTTATTAATGAGGGTATTTTTGAAAATAAAATTAAACTTTTTACACATTAATTGTTCTTAACTAATTTTAACTGTTTTTTTATCAACGTAATTCGGTTATTCGTTTCTTATAATAAGGAACGGAGGGGGTACTTTAAAAGAGTTATTAAACACCCGAACAAACAGTGACTTTACACTTTACCAGAAAATTTTCTCACTTATTTACTTCACCAGCCCTATCCTAAGAATTTTTACGATCCGGTCACATACCTCAGCTGAGACCTTATCCCTAATATGACTGATCGATAAAAAATTTCACAATCTTCTTTTAGGCCCTTAGATTACCAGGATTGAGGTCCAAATATGATTCCTATATACTGTCTAAGGGGAAATGTCACAGGGACCTACTTGAAAGCATAATCAGTATCCATGGAGATATGTACAACATCCATTAAAAAGTCATAACAGAAACTAATTTATTGAGGTTTACTTAGGAACTAATAGGCATTTTAGCATGTGAGTGTTGAATAACCGTAGCTTGTATTAAGACGATTACAGTTCAAATCCATCAAGTACGAACACAGTAGAAATACAATGGCAGGAATTGACCACGTTCTTGACAGAATTATTTGGATTCTATCTGTTTTTTTTTGCTTTGTATAATTATTTAGATTACAGCATCATATTTGTTTTTTCTGTGACTGATGACTGATTATTGCTGCAACTTAGTACTAGTTCTATTTTGGTTTAAGATGAGTAACTTGTTACAAATTTTGGTTGATTGATGATATATATAAGCCAAGATGCTTCCCTTGAAGCTGATCCTTCCATATAATAATGCTCAAGTCAAGCAGAACCTAGTTTTTAACTTGTCCACAAGCATGCCCTGAACTGAGTTTACTTGCAGTTATTTATGGTCTTTATATAGAAAGGATACAGTTGAATATGAATCGACCCATGACCTGAGGGAAGCATCTACATTGATTCCGTGGTGGTTTTTGGGTAAGCAACTAAGCATGCATGATTCTTTGCCTACATTTTAGACGCACTAGAGGAGCCCGTTCATCATAAACTGAAAATATTTAATATTTAAAGACCCCATAGCCTCTTGTTTTTACTGCAAAATCGCTTTGTTCTGGTGTATCGTAATCTAACGATCACTTTCTCATTAGTTCATAACCAATGTTTACACAAAAATTAAAATCTGATAAGATTGTCCAACATGTCCCGCATAATCTACACACCAACAATTAAAGGATATTAAATATCTACCTTTTGAATGGGACAAAAAAAACAGAACAACTTGAAAATATAGACGGGTCAAATAAAGCAAGAAATATCAGGAGTTAGATTTCAGCATTCATCATTCAGAATAACATCCCTCAACGGCATTAAGCCTTATAAGTACAGAATAATCTACAACAGATCTGGAAGGTATATCTTAAATACAATAATTAATGCTCTTCGATGTGGATGTTGCCAAGCGGTACAAGGCTTTCCACATAATTGAAAACATCTACATGAAAGCTAGGTCCGGGGATAGCAAACCTCTTACATTCATTAGTAGTGACATTGAAAAGGTATAAGCCAACTTTGGATTCATCATTTGCCATTTCACTTTCACTGCTAACTCCAGGAAGTCCAAAAACTACACACACAATTTGATCTCTCCAAATGGCCCAAGATGTAACTTGAAAGGACAGGAACTGCGAATATATTTCTTACTTGAATTCCATCTCTCCCCAGATGAACCTGTACCCCCCTCCTCCATCACACCCAAATAAAGACAAGAATATTGAGAATTTCCAATCCTAGAATGAGAAAGTGTAGCAAGTTTGTTCTCATACGTAGCAAGCTTACCTGAATAACTTGCTGAAGCAGGCCATGGAATCACTCTAAACACTTCTGATGCTATGTCAAATGAAACTATCACATAAGTATTTCCTATACTCATTTCTAAGCTTAACCCATACCAGAACATAACTCCATTAACAGTGACAGCGTGACTGACAAGACTTACACCCCCTAGGTTCTCAAATTCTATGTCTTTCCATGATCCTGTGCTCAATGAATACACTTCCACTTGACAAATTACAATAAGCTCGTAAACTCTCACTATCTTGTAATCATTAATGATAGGACTGAAACCAAATCCTAATAGGCACTCACCTTCAAAATGATCAGTAGTTATGGGCAGCTGTCTCACCTCTCTAATAGCTGGATTCCATAACAAAGGGGAAGGTGGGCATCTCCTATAATCGGCGAGACAGAGCAAGCCATTACTGGAACCGATGATCCGAGCGCACACCAAGGAACTGATCAAAGGGGCCTTCTCAACTTCACGGAATTGCATGTGGCAATCGAGCAAATACAAGCACAAAGGATTCGTCCGAATCTGCTGGATAAGAAGAGAAGGGTTTTGATGAGTGGAGTGGTGGAGGTGGTCAGCGATGAAAGATTGGGTTTTGATGAGATTATTCCAATGTTTGCACACAACCTGAAATCGGATCAGGGATTTCACAGGGAGTCGTTTGAGAATGTTTGTGATGATTTCTTCGGGAAGGAATGGCGCGTCGCCACCCACTAACATCTGCTTCATAGCGCTTGACTGGGAAGAACACATTTCTAAGAGGAAAGGAGAAGAAATCAGAGGCTAAGAATCAAACTAACATACCTATCATGTTCGTCGTCCACGCACTGAGGAAAGCCACCGCAGTCAATGGAACCAACCATTCTAGGGATTACGGGGAACCGGAAGAAGACAGGCGGGTCCCAGGTTTTTTTTTTTTTTTTTGAATAAAAGGGTCCCAAGCCTTTATATTAGGGAATAGTATTAAAAAAAATTGAGTGCAGAACAGAGAAGAGAGACCAGGGCGGGAAAAAACCTAAAAATTGAAAAAGTGAGTTTGGTTCGCTTGACATTGGACATCACATATTTATCAGATGATAAAGGAACTAAAAAAGACAATGACATTCTGGTGAGAAAAATAAAGAAGAAAATGACATAGTAGTAGTATGTATTTTTTGGACATTGTAAGGCATATTAAGAATTGGAGGTTGTAATATATGACAAAAATATTAGAGAGGTTATGAAATTTAGAACATTACTAGAAGTAAATAACTCCAATAGTTAACGAGTTCGGGATCTCATTTGAACGGTCGGTAGTTCTGACAATTTCTTACCGACAAGATTTAATCTTTTTAGTTGAATTTCAATCACTAATTTAGTTGATGAGATTTTAGTGTTGAAAGTAGTAGTAATGTTAGTATTTAATTGAAGTTGAAATTAACTTCAAAACTTTCACATATGTATCAAATCTTGTGATCAAATGTAACATCTATCGTATCATAATAGATCCACTTCAGATCATTTATTTAGGTTCATTTAGGAATTAATTGACATAACTTATGAATACCACTAGAAACTATTCACTAATGGCAAGAATCAACAAACTTTCTTGATATAATTATTTGAATTATATTATTGGCGCTTTGCAAAATTAACACCGATGATTATCATTATCGATGGATTACATAAAACCTTATTTACCGTTGGCCAAAAAAAACATAAAACCTTATTTAGATCATTGCTTATGATTATTTGGAATTTTAGATTATGAAACTTTGATATTTATGCTCAAAGTATATTTTTCATGAATTTTATTTTCATGTTTATTAGGTATTATGATAAAAAGGACAGAAGTCAAAACCCTTAAATATTACATTTACTATTGAAACCAGTTTGGGTACTCATCAAAATAAAGAGTGTAACGATGGTTATCTCTAACCTATTGCTAACATTTTAAACTCAGAATTTAATAATACTAATCATGGTAAAAAAAATCTTAGTATAATTTTGTTCCAAAGGATATCATGGTTATAAAAAGAAATTTGATTCGCCAAAAAAATATTAATCATGATAAAAAAGACTTGAACTAATTATTCAAAATGTTTATCATAATTATAAGAGTTTTACTAAACAAATTGTATAAAAACCATAATTAATAATATTTCACAATAACTGGGCCTTGAACTTTACAAAGTCCAAAACATCATATTTAACTCTAAACCCATAACATGATATTTCTGAATAAAATTCTTCCAAACCAACAGTAATCAACTATTTTCGAAAGTTATTGTAGGTCCACAACTTACACATACAAGCAACCCAGCAACAAAAGTAACTAAAATCATCTGTCTTAGATAAATCAAAGTATACAAAAAGAGCTATATGTGGCAATATACAAATACTCATCACATGACAAAAAAGAGACTATACAGGATAATTTTAATAGCTAAGCCTCCGTCGCCTTTTCTGACAGACCAATAATAGAGCTATTACCTGAAAATATTAAACTACGGAGTGAGACAAAAGCCTCAATAACCAACAATCCTATTCATCAAGCATACAATTAAGTGCTTGGGAAGTGTCAAATAGAACAGTTACAAAAATCATAACATTCACATTGTCACATGGTTTTATATATATATTTATATATATAGAGATATATATATATATCAAAATATAATATCTCACTCTCAATCGCACCTTATTTCTTCACACCTTGTATCCTCTGATTGAACCCATGGGCTAGTACTGACCCATGTAATTGGTAACTCAACATAATAAGCTCACTAATCAAGTCATATGAACAGGCCAAAATCCACAGAACACAAGACCAAACCATGGGTTCCCCCTCTAATCTATTAGTGGGATGTCATATACCCTACAACACATAAAAGGGCCAAAGGATCAACCAGTATACATCTGGCGTCCTACCTCCTTATTACATATATAGTATATACAAAATTCACTCCCTTATTCTTCCTATAATATATCTCCCACCAATCAATGTTCACCATCCCCTCTCGTATTTATACTCATGAGATTTATAAAATAATCATTTACTAACAACATAATAACTTTCACATTTACCAAAATCAAATTTCAAAATTTCAAAATTCAACATCAATCCTCAAGACCATTTCTCAATTAATTTATATCCCACATGACAACTTTATAAATTCATAATTTCATAACTATTTTTCAATGACATGAAGTATCTCAAGACAATTTCAATAATAATATATTCCATTGCTCAAATCATAGCTTGATCACATTTTAAGAATCTCATGTAATTCGAAATTAGTCACAAACATCATACAAGCATATATAATAAGTAGAAAGTGGTTACCTTTCACCAAGACTATAAAAAGAATTACCACAAAGTCAACTCCTACTCAAACCAATAATCCAATAATTAATCTACATAGTTAATATAATCACGTATTAATATAAGCTAATTAATTAAACTTATATATATTAGTTAAATTTCTAATTTAATTTAATTTTTATTCTAAATTCTCATAACTCTCATAACCCAAAATTAAGTATTTTAGAACTAACTTATAAATTTTATAACAAGCTAAAATATTCATTTACATCCTCTGGATTATTTACTTTAATAACAAGAATTTTTCCAAAATGTTCAAATATGAAATCATTATATTTTAAATTCTAAAAATCCTATTTCAAGTGTAAACCTCAAAACCAAACCATCAAAAATTCAATAGTACCTCAAATGTTTATAAATAAATAATCTAATTAAAATTTTAATGGTATAACTATCAGAGTTCTTTTTCTTCACAAATAATAGAATTTCAGCTAAAATAATTATTTTAAAACCTCTAGTCACCTAATAAATAAAACTAAACTGATTAAAAACTCAATAATATGTCAAACAATCCAAATAAATTACTTAACATAATTTTGATCGGTACAAATATGATATATCTCATAAATAACAGATTTTTTTAACTAAATAAATTAATTTAAATACTAAAGATCAACAAATAGGTAAATCTAAACCGATAAAAATAATCTATTATAATAGATCTACAATATTGTGGCTAACACTCATCAAAACACAACACTTACCCCAAAACTAAATCTCAAAATTTTTTCTAATTACTATAGTAATACTACTATTAGGAAGCTTAATATATGTAGAAAATATTTATGAAGAAAATTTGATTAAAAAAAAATTTTAAATACCTAAATTATCTTCAAAACTTGCCTTCCTTTACAATGGCTAATGCTCTGCTCTTGCGCTCCCTCTTTCACTCTTTCTCTTAGACGCCTCTTTCACTCTTTCTCTTAGACGCCTGAGGAAGGGAAAATTGAAAGTGTCGGGGCATGTTTTCATACCCCTCACACATTTATTAGGTGGAGCTCTCCCTAATAAATCATTCTTCCTAACTTCCACCGAACTTTGGGTGATATTTTATAATAATATAATATTATTTATTTTATTTATTATTATTTAAATTAATTAAATTTTTTTAATTTTTTTGCATAAATCCTAAAATAAAATTTAGGATATTACAATAAACATCCTAAACTCATTAAAGTCATCAGATCTAAACCATCAAAATCTTATTTGAATTGTTTTTATTTAAAAGTTTAATTATTTATTTTTACATGGAAAATTTTTTTTCAAAATAGTATAGTTACAAATTATCTTTATTTTAAATTTTATACCTGTTAAAATAATTATTTTAAATAAATAAAAAAATTTAAATTTGGATTATAAAAATTAAATATGAATAGTTTACATCTAAACGAGCTTGGAATGCTCGTCACTTTCCCAAACTGATGATGGCTCTGTTTGTACAAATGTTTGAATCCTTCAAAAGTAACTTGTTTACCTCATAAGTACGGTTAAGAAATTCTGACCTGTTTGGATGAGTTTTTTCTCTATCCTACCTAACGGCTAAAAGTTGGATTCATAAGCCCGATTGAGGAGGGTTTTGGATAACCTCAAAACCATGGTTTGGAAAATAACTTCTGGAAAATAGATTTTGGAAAGAATAGATTTTGAAAGAATAGATTTTCTGAAAAAGTGATTCTGATAAAGTGGGAGTATTTGGATAGTTGTTGTCAGAAGTGTTTTTTTATATGTTGAAATTACTAAAAAGGACATAGGTTTAAATGATAATTACATATAACATATATTTCATAATATATGTTTATTTGAAGTAATAAATTTGTTAATAATATATATTTTGGCAACATAATAAATAAGACATAAATAATATAAATAATAAATAATTAATGTGTGTATATATATAAAATAATTACATATGTTTTTAGAAAAATAATTTATTTTTCCAATAAAAAATATTATTATTTATTAAAGATTTTAAAATGAAATCCCATATTTTTCAGAGGAATGGTAGAAGGGACGACGGAATGAGAGAGAGAAGAATGGGAGAAGAGGCCTTCGAACGGGAGAAGAGGGACTTTTCACTGTTGGGAGCTACTGACAGGAGTAATAATTACTCCAACGACTATTTTTTTACTTCTCAGAAGGACCCACGTGATGCTTCAGCGTAAACCAAGGTTTGCCAGCTCAAAACCATGGTTTTCAAAAAAAAATAGAGGTGTTTGGCAAATTTTTTCCCAACCCATGGTTTGGAAAAGAGCCAAAGACCCCTTAGTTAAGCACCTCAGAGTTGCTCATTGCTTTTCATCGTGCTCATAGATGGATGGTAAGATACTGTTAAAATAATAATTACTCTCAGAAAAAAAAAAAATTTCCCACTCTTTGCCCCCATTGTCCACTCACTCTTCTTGGCTCCATTTTCTTGCTCCTTTATCTACTCCTTTCCTTCTCTCGTCCGACTTGTCCTTACCGTTGCCCAATCGTGTTCGTTGTCTCCAACTCTTAGTCGCCATTGCACCATCGAGAGCAAGGCAAGAGTCGACCGGTTCCGTTGCAGGTTGGGTGGCCCAAATTTTGAAGGAGACGAAGAAAAGAAAAATGATTTGTTGCCTGTGGGTAGGGCTGGTAATACGGGCCAACCCGCGGGTTGCGGGTTGAGCCTATGGCGGGTCGGGCTGAAAAGGCTCGTTTGAAGGTGGGTTGGCCCGCCAACCCGCCAACATTTATTTATTTTTTTTGAATATTTTTTTACTTTTTAATATTTTTTTCTTATATAATATTTAAAAATAATAATAAAATTTTTGTTTTTTCTTGAAATATTTGATTAAAAGCACCAAAAAATTATATAGGTATTTTTTTATATTTTTTAGATAGGATATACTATATAATAATATAATTATAATAATTAAAAAATTTTAAAAAAATAAAAAAAAATAAATGCGGGTTGGCGGGCTAACCCGTGGTGAGTTGCGGGCCTGGCGGTGCGGGTTTAAAAAGGCTCGTTTACTGGCAGGTGGCTTTTAGCCAACCCTAACCCACCATTTTTGACGGGTTGGCGGGTTGAACCCGCGGGTTCAACTTATATTACCAGCTCTACCTGTGAGGATTAATGGGTTATTGAGATATTGAAAAGTTATAAATAAAAAATAATTAATAAAAGATTTGGTGAATACATGCCCACGTTTTTAACATGGTTAACAATAGTTTTTTGCTTAGAGGTATGTAGAGATTTTCCCTCTTTTTGGCATCTTATTTCTCTGATATATTAGAAATTTTCATTTGAATTAAATCTAAATTTAAAAAATTATTTCCGTATTAAAAAATATGTTCTGTAAATTTTCTAAGCTAATATAATTATTTCATTAAATTTAACTTCTTCCAATTAAAATAATTTAAAATTATGGCATTATGTAAATTGATAAATTTTTTTCATTTTTCATTATCTAATAAAGTCATATCTATTTTTGTAATTTTACAAACTAAACTTACTTATTCAATCATTATCTAAATACTTCTATTTTTACCTAATCTAAATTTTTAAAAGTCAATCCAAACATAAATCATATTATCAAATCTAACTTTACCTGATTTAACTTTTTTTAAAATCAGATTAAAATAAGCTACTTTTTCTATCTCTATTCCAATCAGGCACTATATTTACTATTAAAGCGAGGTCTCGTGATGATGGGTATTGTGTTATGGTGCAGTATAGTTTGTAGGAGGGCAGGTGCCACGAGAAGAATGTTCCATCCCCGATTGCTAAGCCATCTGAAACCAAATGTGGGAATGGGGGGAGACTGAGCACAAATGATGAAGAGAGTGCCAGACGCGTTTTACAATGGAGTCATGATGCACAAGCTGACGTGTTATTATTAAGGAATACCCAATATGCAACTGTCAATTAGACTAAACAGAATTAGGATACATTAAGCTGGGGTGAAATTGCTCCATTTTTATTACATTGGGGCAAAATCACACCACTAAATAACTTAGGATGCTAACTATAGTTTCAAAAATAAATTAAAGTGTTGTGTGTACTTTTACCAAAGATTGAAATCTGATAATTAAGATCAAATAAAACGTTCCAGATAATCAATATACCAAAAGTTAAAACAATATTATTTATCCCTATTTAAAGGGGCCAAAAAAAAAAAAAAGACCAATCTTGTACAGATCGGTCAAGCAAGAAACATCTGGCATTACAGATCAACAGATGTGGATACATTTCAAAGAAAAATGCTTCAAGAAAGTAAATTTGTAATGTGATAACTAAGGATTAAGGCTTTTCAATGTAGAAGTTGCCAAAACCGACACAGGGTTTCCACATAATTGAAAACATCTGCACGATAGCCATGTTCAAGGATAGCAAACTTCTTACATCCATTAGCAGTGACATTGACCAGAAATAAGCCAACTTTTTGTGGATCATCCTTCATTTCATGCTCAATTCCATTACTTAGTCCTGGCAATCCATAAACAATGCAGACAATTTGATCATTCCAAATGGCGAATATGTTTCTTACTCGAACTCCATCTCTCTCCAGATGAACCCTCCTCCTCCATCATCATCTCCAAAGAAATATACGAATTTCTAATCCATTTGTAATGAAGTATGGCAAGTTTGTTCTCATACAAAGTAGGCTTACCTGAATAACTGATGAAATCAGGCAATTTTATCACTTTAATAATTTCTAATACTATATCAAATGAAATTATCACACTAATATCATCTTCACTCCTATCCTCAGCAACTGTTAATCCATACCAAAACATAACTAGTTGAAAAGTTCATTTTCATCGTACTCCATTAACTGTGATAGCATTAGCTCTACATTCTCAAACTCTATGTCTTTCCATGATCCTGTGCTTGAGGAAAACACTTCCACTCCACAAATTGCATCGGTGACGTAAATTTTCACTACCTTGTAATCATTAATAATAGTACTGTACCCAAATCCTAAATAACACTCACCTGGAAAATCATCAATAGTTATGGGTAATTGTCTAACCTCTCTAATCATTGGATTCCACAATAATGTCGAACTTCCATGATGATCGGCGAGACATAAACAAGCCATTGCTGGAACCAATGATTCGAACCAGTCCAAGGAATTGATCAAAGGTGGGATCTCAACTTCACGGAATTGCATCTTGCAAGTGAGCAAACACAAGTGAAAAGGATCATTCCATCTACGAACTTGTTGGAAAAGAAGAGAAGGGTTTTGATGAGTGGAGTGGTAGAGATGTTCAGTGATGAAAGATGGGCTCTTGATGAGATTTTTCCAACGTTTGCACACACATTGATGTCGGATTATGGATTTTATAGGAAGTCTTTTGAGAATGTTTGTCATGATTTCTTGAGGAAGAAATATGGTGTAGGGATCGACAACCATGTGCTTCATAGTGCTCAGACTGGGAAGAATGGATCAATAATCAGAAGAAAGGAGAAGAATAAATCAGAGAAGGCTGAGAATCAAAGAAGCAAACGTGTCTTTTATATTGATCAACCGAGGATTGCAGAAGAAGTTTACTCGAATTCCAACTTCAGCAAACGTATTTTAGAAATCTGAGGAAAGTTGTCGCAGTCATTTAGGGTATGTTCAAATTAGTATTGGGCAAAATTGACTCATAGCCAAACTGACTTTTGTAATTGAAATTAGAGTAAAAGTCAATTAAGATGTGTTTGGATAGATGCTTTTAAAAAGTCGGTTGAAAAAATTAAAAGTTATTTAGATGATTAATAAAAAAAGTTAGTTTAGTTTTAAAATGACTGAAAATGCCATAAATTTTATTAAATAGTATTGTTTGAAATTTTATGTTTTTAATATGATAATAGTTTAAAAAATACATCAAATTATTATGATAAAATATAAATAATTTATTTGTGAAATTATAAAATAAAAATATTTTTTACGAAGAAAATTTGAAAACACATTGTAGATAATTAATTAAATATATATAATGGATAAACATGAACATAAATTAAAATTTATTTGGTTTGAATAAAAGCTCATTATACTATAGAAGGAGATGAGGCAGAGGGGAAAATGTGAGGGTAAATCTGGGATGCTTATTTTTAATAATTACCGTTTAAAACTGTAATTTGAAAAGTCAGATTTTTCTCTGTTGAGTCTAACTGAGGTTGAAAGCCAGAAGTTGATTGGAAAAGTTAACTCATCCAAACAACAATTTTTGTCCAACTCAGTTTGCAACTTTAGTTTCATTATTTTCAATGGGTTTTTGGCGTTTGTAACTGTGATCCAAACATGCCTTTAGAAACTAGAGACTTGCAGAAGAAGAAAACTTTGATATTAGAATTTAGGGTGTGTTTGGATGAAACCAAACCGTGGTTTGGAAAAGTGATTCTGGAGAATAGATTTTGGAAAAAATAGATTCTGTGAAGAATAGATTTTGTAAAAAAGTGATTCTGAGAAGTGAGAGTGTTTGGATAGTTGTTATCAGAAGCACTTTTTATATATACAAATTACTAAAAAAAAAGACATAAGTTAATATGATAATTACAGAAAAAATAGATTTTATGATATATTTTAATTTGAAGAAATAAAATTGTTAATAATATGTTTTTACCAACATAATTAATAATACATAAGATAATATAATTAATAAATAATTAATGTCTATATATATTTATAAAATATAAGATTAAATATATTTATAAAAAAATATGTTTATAAAAAAAATAACAAGATACATATCATATAGGCCCTCACACTCTCCCTTTTTTCTCCAAAAGCAAAAAAATTTTGCTTTTTCCAAAACCATGGTTTTGGAGTCAAAACCATGGTTTTGACCCAAAACCATGGTTTTGGTTTTTGGAGAGGCTGTTTGGGTAACATTTTCCTCAAACCATGGTTTGGGTCCCCAAACCATGGTTTGGGGTGCTATCCAAACAGAGCCTTAGAGGAAGTCAAATGTTTCAGACTTTTTCCTCTTCGCAAGCTATTATATATCACTATCCTCTTAGTATCCAGGACCAAGACATTGTGAATGGATTACCGTAGTGCTAATATTTGGATCGCTGACAATGAATGTGTGTTTGGGAATTCTGTAGAGAAATTATTGAGTCAAAACCAAGGTTTTCCCTCACTCAATTTAAAATTGATTATTGGGTTTTGATAAATGCCACAACTTCTAATGTAAGAGTTGCTTAATCAATTTCAGTATATCACGTAAGCTACTAAATTACTTAATTCTAATAAATATGACATAACCTCCTTGAAACACCCCTATTTATGTAATACTATATCATATATTAGTTTATAAGTTAAACAAATTAGTTCAGAAAAGAATTATAGGTCCAAAAAATGAAATAAATCAAGTCTTATATTTATAATCAAAATAAATTTACCAATTATCGCTTATATTTAGGATGCAAAGAATAATGAAAACCATTATTGTTCAAAATCTAATCTATATTTTATTTTATGGTGCTTAGGTAGCTGCTCTACAATATTTAAAATAAGCAGTTCATTGCCCCGTTTGGGACAAAAATAAAAAAAATTCCATTTTATGGAGCATTTCTAGTTTAAAATATTAATGTATCGGACGTGCATGAAATTGTGTTAGTTGGCGCACAAGGGACTTTGGGTTATTTTCCTGGCTCTCTTTGTGCCTTTTGCTTTACGTTTTATTTTGAACTTGTATTGTTTTTTTTTTGTTATTGGGCTTCTTTTTTTGACCTGATTTGTTATTGGGCTTCTTTTTTGACCTGATTGTTATTGGGCTTCACAGCTAACTTACCTTTGTGCGTTTCTTGTTGACGCTTTTTTAATGAGTAATTTGATTTTGCATTGTTTATTATTAAAAAAATACTTTTCCGCTTTTTAATATAATCTAATTATTAAGTTAATTTTGATCCTAAATATAAGATACATTTCTTATATTTATCATTTTTTCTAAATCACCCTTATAGATACTTCTTTAAGCATAATCAAATAAATAAAAGAGGGAAGATATTAAGAAAGATGATTATGGGTTTTAGGAAAAACATGTTATATTTTTTTATGATTAACTAACTTATCTAAATTTTTTAATCTAACTAAATTAATTAAATAAATTTTATATTAAGATAAGAGGAGTAATAAAAATACATGCATCACTTACACGCACAAATGAAGTCAGCGTGTATGGGAGACCAGTGGGAATAATTTGGATAGCAAGACGCTCTGCGGCTGTGTGCCAACTGTGTTTATCAACGGAGGGCCCACTGGCCCTGACTAGATGAATAATAACGTACACGCCTCTTCTTTTTTAACCTATGGTTGGGCACTAAATTATAGACATTTATTTTATTTATTTAAATAGGAATTTGATGTTTGGTTCATCATATTATATTAGGGTATGTTTGGATGAAACCAAACCGTGGTTTGGAAAAGTGATTCTGGAGAATAGATTCTGGAAAGAATAGATTTTATGAAAAAATGATTTTGAGAAGTGAGAGTGTTTAGATAGTTGTTATCAGAAGCACTTTTTTTATATATATACAAATTACTAAAAAAAAGATATAAGTTAATATGATAATTATAGAAAAAATAGATTTTATGATATATTTTAATTTGAAGGAATAAAATTGTTAATAATATATTTTTTATTAACATAATTAATAATACATAAGATAATATAATTAATAAATAATTAATATGTATATATATTTATAAAATATAAGATTAAATATGTTTATAAAAAAATATGTTTATAAAAAAAGTAACAATATACATATCCTATAGGCTCTCACACTCTTTTTTTTTTTCCAAAAGCAAAATTTTTTGCTTTTTTCAAAACCATGGTTTTGGTTTTTGGGTGGGTGTTTTGGTGATTTATTCCCCAAACTATGGTTTGGAGTGTCACCCAAACACAGCCTAAGTAGTCCATTTTGCTAGACCAATTTACATTGGTGACTCAACCCTATTTTCAATAAAATGTCTGAAAGTTTTATTGGTATAATAGCATCAGCCAGCAGAAGTAAATTAATAGTGTCCTGTAGTAAGAGGAGTAGTTATGAACCCTGTAGACCATCCCCATGGGGGTGGTGAAGGAAGGGCCCCAATTGGTAGAAAAAAACCCGCAACTCCTTGGGGTTATCCTGCACTTGGAAGAAGAAGTAGAAAAAGGAAAAGAAATCACTCATTTCAAAATTTATTACTCAAAGACACCTAAAAATTTATATTATCTCCGGTCCTTAATATAAGACCTTATTTAACTTTTATTTTGATGCTAAATATAAGATCTCAATCCATTTTGTCTCTCATATTTATGTATTTTTTTCAAGATAGTCCTTCTAACAATGGTAGTTATAGCCAATATATTTAATTAGCAAAAATATTTTAGGAAAAACAACACATATTTATTATAAATACCTAACTTAACTTCTTTTCTTGATCTTTTTAAATTAATCAACTAATTCTTATAATTAGGATAAGAGGTAGTACATTTTAGTGGGTGTAACTTATTTTTAGTTGGTGCAACACTTCTTTCAGTTGCAGATAAGTTACACGTAAACGAAAGAGTTGCAGCGACTTAAGGTTTTTTTTTTTTTTTTATAATTATGGAGTTAATGAAGACTTTTCCCCTTTTCCACACAAAGCAAATATTTTAAATTTAGTAGCTGCAATTTTAAAAAAATAAGAATCTGAAATCAAATAAAAATGTATGAGTTAAAAATCATTCAATTATTTATGTAATTACTTATTTATTTATATTAAAGTATGGTTCAAGAGATATCAGTTACTCCTTTTGTTCTAAAAGCAAAATCGATTTTGTAGTATAACTTATACTGTAAAATAAATTTTACATTTAAAACCGAAAGAGCATATTTCTTCGTTATAATAGAGATTTCGCTATAATAGAGATTTAGAGTGCTCAAAAGTTAACAAAAACCATCCTCACATTTATCTGGTATATTAGGTTTTTTGTTTGCAAAAATAATATTATTTTTTAAATAATTTTTATGAAGGTATAAATTTATTATAGAATTTCATCGATCATATACTCCCTTTCCTTTTGACTCTTAATATAAGTACTAGCCAAATTTAAATTATCACAAGTATAAGAATTTAATCAATTTTGTCTTATATTTATTAGTTTTTCTAAACTAATTTGCTTATCTGATCTAGTTAAATAGTTTTTATATTAAAAATTAGATATACAAATAGCTCTTATAGTAATATATGGGAGAGTAATTTTTTTTTAAAAAAAACTTTTTAAGATAAAATAATATTCAGAAAAAAAGTCTTTTCAAATATTGGCTCGACAGCGGGAAAACTATGATCGCCACGCGTATTTCCGCCACGCGTATTTCCCTGACAAATTGCTACGTGTCTCACTGGTTCCCATCTCTGAAACAGCCAAAAGACTTGTGTAAAAAAAAAACAACAAAAGACAACACCGTTTGTTGGTGCAAACGCGCCCTATCCAGACCTTTTGATGAGCATCCTGATTCTAGTCTCTGAGTACTTGACACTTTAGATACGTAATACTCCTCTGGTCCTAATTATAAGACCCAATTGACTTATTTGAGGAAATTAAGGAAGTAAGTTAAGTTGGTTATTTATAATAAATAAGTGTTGTCATTCCTAAAATATCCTTGCTAATTAAGTATATTGGCTAAAACTATCATTATTAGAAGGATATCTTGGAAAAAAATGCATAAATATAAGAGACAAAATGGATGGGTCTTATAATTAGGACCAAATAAAAAGTCAAATTGGGTCTTAATAAGGACCGGAGGAGTACTTTCTAATTTTTATTTTGATATTAAATATAAAATTTAATTCGTTTTATTTTTTATATTTATCTATTTTTAAAATATTTCTTATAATAAAAAAATTATAAGCAAGACACTTGATTAATCATTATATTTTTAAGAAAATAACACCTATATATTATAAATAACTAATTTAATTAGTTTTCTTAACCTACTCAAATTAGTTAACTGGTTTTTTTATTAAAAACCAGAGATAGTACTGTATGTTTTTTTTTTTCTGTGGTAATTATGGGGTTAAGGAAGACTTTTCCCTTTTCAACCCAAAACAAATATATTTATTTTAGCTGCAATTAAAAATGAAGACCATAAAATTAAAGGAAAACATATGAGTTACCCACGGGATGAAGTAACAAAAATTATTCGATTATCTATTCATTTATTTATTTATATTATTTCTGATCTTTAATATAATAGTTTGTTTAATTTTTAATTTTAGTTTAATTTTTAATTTAATTCTAAATATAAAATTTCAATATACTTATTAAAGTATAATCTAAGAGATAATACCTCCAGTCCTTAATATAAGAGCTTGTTAACTAATTTGAGTAGATTAAGAAAATAAGTTATATTAGTTATTGGTAATAAATAAGTATTATCTTTCTTAAAATATCCTTACTAATCAAGTGTATTGGTTAGAACTATCATTATTACAAAGGCTATATTTAAAAAAATAAATAAATATGAGATATAAAGTGGATTGAGTCTTATATTTAAGATCAAAATAAAAGTCAAATAAATTCTTATATTAAAAATAAAAATTAGCATTAATTATTTCTTCGTTGTAATATAGATTGAGGGTGCTCAAAAGTCAAAAAATAAAATCCTCAGATTGAGCGGGCAGATTAGTTTTTTTTTGTGCAAAGAATATTAATTTTTAAATAATTGTTTTGAAGATATAAATTTATTATTGAATTTTACAAGTCATATGCCCCTCTTTTCTTGTCTTTAATACATGAGCTAAGTAGCTAACTAAATATTAAATGATCATAAATATAAGATTTTAATCTATTTTGTATTTATATTTATTATTTTTAAACTAATTTACTTAATTTATAAATTAAAATATAATTAATGTTATGTAATAATATTTTAGAGATATTATATCACATTTTTTGTACAATTAACTACTTTATTTAAATTCTTTAATTTACCTAAATTAATTAAATAGTTCTTATGTCAAAATTAAATAAATAAAAAAATGATTAAAAAAACTGTAAAAATTGCAAAATCACAAATTGAGACCTGTTGTAACATTTTTACAAGTCTAATAATAATTAGATTGCAAATGACAGCATATTTTTTTAAAAAAAAAAACACTTATTTGTAATTTTACAATATTCACTTTTTTTTGGGGTGATTTTTCAATGCATGGGAATAAGTAGCTGTTATATTATACTCCTCCGGTCCTAATTATAAGACCCAATTGACTTATTTGAGGAGATTAAGGAAGTAAGTTAAATTGGTTATTTATAATAAATAAGTGTTGTTATTCCTAAAATATCCTGCTAATTAAGTAATTGGCTAAAACTATCATTATTAGAAGGATTATCTTGAAAAAAAATACATAAATATAAGAGAGAAAAGGATTGGGTCTTATAATTAGGACCAAATAAAAAGTTAAATTGAATCTTATAATAAGGATCGGAGGAGTATTAACGTACGCAAGGGAGTACCTTTGTTCAATTTTTTGGGGAAAAAAAAAGCTTTTTAAATTTATCCGGTTTCATGGTTGCTACAAAGCCTTAAAATATTCAGAAAAAAAGTCAACTTGGCTGGTTGGGACTGGGTTTAGTCAAACTTTCTCAGATGAAATAACTACAGCAACTTGCCCAACTGCTTCTTAAAGACGGTTTCTTCTTTTGCATCCTCCTCCTCCCTCTTCTTCAATCATGAGGCAGGGGGCAGAATGAAGCTTTAATGGAGGACAGAGTAGTGAACACAATCGCTGTAATATCGGTGATTTTTCTGATCACTTTTGTCGTCATCGCTCGCGTCTTCTTAAACCGTTCAAAAGCCTTCTTCCTCATCTTGGGGGCCGATGTTGCCGTGATCATCGCAATCTTCGCCTTCGTTCTCATCCGAAGGCGATTCAACCGTAGAAGAAGATTGATCGAGTCCCGATTAAAATCTGAAGGTAGCGAGCTCCGAATAGAATACAGCTTCTTACGAAAAGTTGCCGGCGTTCCGACCAAATTTCGATTCCAGGAGCTCGAAGATGCCACCGGCGGATTCCAGTGTCTACTCGGCCAAGGCGCCTCTGCTTCGGTCTTCAAAGGCATTTTAAACGATGGCACGTTGGTCGCGGTGAAGCGAATCAACGGCGAAGAACGAGGCAAGAAGGAGTTCAAATCGGAAGTCGCCGCCATAGCCAGCGTCCAGCACGTCAACCTCGTGCGCCTGATCGGGTATTGTAACTCCGCCATAGCCCCTAGGTACTTAATTTACGAGTTCATCCCAAATGGCTCTTTAGATTCTTGGATATTTCCCACTAAAACCGAAAATCGAAGATCGCGCCGAGGGTTTCTATCATGGAGCTTGAGATACAGAATAGCCATTGACGTAGCCAAAGCTCTTTCTTACCTTCACCATGATTGCAGATCAAGAATCCTCCACCTGGACATAAAACCAGAAAACATTCTGCTAGACGAGAATTTCAAAGCAATCGTCGCAGACTTAGGTCTCTCGAAGCTAATGGGGAAAGACGAAAGCCAAGTGATGACCACAGTGAGAGGAACAAGAGGGTATTTAGCTCCAGAATGGCTCTTAGAACATGGAGTTTCAGAGAAAACAGACATATACAGTTACGGTATGGTCCTATTAGAGATCGTAGGAGGAAGAAGAAACGTGTGTTTGATCCAAGATCCGAGGGACAAGGAGAAGAAGAAGTGGGAATACTTTCCCAGGATTGTGAACGAGAAAGTGAGAGAAAACAAGTTGATGGAAATTGTGGATGAGAGATTGATGGAAGGTGGGGGAGTGGAAGAGAGGGAAGTGAAGAGGATGGTGTATGTGGCATTGTGGTGCATCCAAGAGAGGCCAAGGGTGAGGCCAAATATGAAACAAGTGGTGGAGATGCTTGAAGGTAGAGTAATGGTGGATCAGCCGCCTGATACGAGAATGGTTATGGGAAATTTCTTTTCAATGGAAGGAGGAGAAGAAGATGAAGCAGAAAGTTCCCAGACCGTCACAAGTTTGGCTGCTTATTTGGCCAGCCAAAGGGCAACAGGAAATTTGGACTATGTATCCACTTACTCCATGGCCACCACGGTTCTATCTGGTAGATAGTGGAATAGATTGGAGTTAGAGTTGAAGTAATTCTTCTAAAGGCATGATCTGTATTCATACCAACTCCAATTCCAATCTTGGCGTTTCACTGGTCAAAATTTCTCTTGCAAGAAATTTGGCCTATGCATGCAGCTGCTCCATGGCCACCACGGTTCATTCCCCCTAATGCCCACAGATATGCATATGCATATTTCTTCTTTTTTTTTTTATGGTTTTTCAACCTGGTCAAATTGAGCATTATCAGCTCTAAGTCAAAGTAACTCCCAAAAGTATTTTTCCTGGTAAAAAAAAGTTTGAGTTGGGTCTCAGGCTCCAGGTTTAAAGAGTACTTATAGGGATACTTACACATTGTCCACCAACAAGATCCGCACATCAGTAACGGGATTCTAACTCACGATCTTATGAGTTATGAGCCGACTCCTTACTAACTGAACCAACTTTTATTAATGTATTTTTTGTATTTATACAGATTTGAGTATGTTTTATATTTAAATGGTGAATGCCCCTTTTTTTGGGCCTTTCAGGATGGACCTGGTTCAGCTTTGGTTCTAATTATTTTGCTATTTGAATGGCATACAACATTTGAACATAAATAGAATAAGGAGTTCATTAATTTTCATCATTAGTTTTCTGGCCATCCATATATTATTGTTGCTTAAACATTTTTAAAAAAACAAAATTATAATTCTTATTTATGATGATAATTAAATCAGTTTAATGTTTTTTTATACTACTTCTGGTCCTAAGTATAAGAGCTAGTTGACTAATTTGAGTATATTAAAAAAATAAATTAATTTAATTATTTGTAACAAATAAATGTTGTTTTTCTTAAAATATCCTTCCTAATCAAGTATATTAGCTAAAACTATAATTATTAGAAGGATTACCTTGAAAAAAAAAAGTATAAATATGAAAGACAAAATGAATTGGGGTCTCATATTTAGGATCAAAATAAAAGTTAAAAAAGGTATTAGATTAAAGACTGAAAGTAGTACAACAGAAGAGATATTCAGCTTAATGTTAGTTTAATCTTACACTATCAAACTAAAATAGATAATTAAATGGACGGATGAAATTGCGTGAAAAAAAAAAAAAAAGGTATTGAGAGAAAGATCCAAATCCCCCGATTTAAGTAAGGCTTTTGGAATGTTTCTCCCACTCCTTTCGAGTATTGGCGTCTGCTGGCCAACCCAGGTATGAGAACCGAGGGAAAAATGCAGGAAAAATCATTAAAAAAATGTTAAAATTGCAAAATTACAAATCAAGTATTTTTTATCAAAGAATTATTGTCTTTTGCTTGTCAAAACTCAAAACCATATAAATCTTATAATGGGTCCTGATTCGTAATTTTTTAGTTTTTTTTTTGTGCGATTGTCCCAAAATATGACACCTGGAAACGGATCCTTTGTCGTCATTATTCTTTTTTATATTCTGTCAAAAAATTTGTCACTATTGTTGTGAGCTGTGCCGACTACACGTTTATGTCGATTTTTTCCCCGCCTCATGGGTTGAATTAGTCCTACGAATTTAAGATGATTTCTGTCATTTTCAGCAATTCTTTTTATTTTTAATCGGTCTTGTGGTTTTATAACGGTCAACCAATGGGTTGATTAGGATTAGGAAGCTTACAACTAATTATTTAACTGATAGACAAATTAATTTTTTGTTTACTATTTACTATTTTGAACTCAATTTTTGTCAACAAAATTTTTAATGTTAAATTCAACACCCTCTTTTGAATCGAGGAATTAACAAGTCAAAAATGCAGTTGCAATAGCGTACAGGACAAGTTAAAACTGTCATCACACATCTTTTAGAGTATCCAAGATGTTGACAAAAACAGGTTAAAGCTTATATTTTTTTAAAAACTCTAGCATACATTCGATTGTTTATTCAATCCACCACATTTAAACAAGGAGATGTGTTATATTTTAAGGTGGACGGATCAAAATTACAAGTCTTGTTCAAGAGAATACAAAGATACTATTTTCCACGTGCACAAAAAACAAAAGAGGGCAAAACCTGAGATTTCCAAACAAGGGAGGGAACAACTAAAGGATGGGGGCAAAAAAAAAGAATGTACTGAGGAAACCAAATTAGCACACGTTGTAACTACGTTAAACATCACAACCATAATTATGGGGGGACCTCGTGGTACAGGGCAGCAGCCAGTCAAAGGTCTGTTGAGACCAAATAATGATACATTTTTCACCTTAATTCGTAGAACTGCCTCGGATTGGCTACTTTCAAACTCACGTCAAGACCCTGAAAAACCAGGAGGTAACTGTGATTAGTAGCTGTTATGCCATAGTTGCTGAGATTGCTTGGAAGGTTGAGGGACTTGAGAAACGCCAGCAAGTGATGCTTCCCTTGCATTTTGCTGTTGGTGCTGGTGGTGGTGGTGTTCCAGAGAAATGCCTGTCTGAGAATAGAAATTCGGGTACCCGGAGGTGGTCCGAAATGCTGTGATGGCGGCTGCGGCTGCTGCTGCTGCTGCTGACTTTGCCGGAATCCACTCGTTTGCTGATTTGTCCCTGGAAGCTGTAATATGTGCTGCCTGGAACTGCAGACATAGTCGGGAGGCAGGACCGTGAATCCACATAGGAGAATTCTCATTCTAGCATAACAAACAAGAAAAAACCTGTTATGATTCATATCCAGGCAAGATCAACCACCACAATTCCAAGTCTTCTTCTTCTTTTTTTTCTCTGCTGATAGTTAAATTGCCCGAACCAAAATTTGGGTTTTAAGTGATGTGCCTTTTCAATAATTTAAGGCTTGAAACTCTCATTTCAATCCTCTAAAAACACTGTCAGCCCAGCAGTCACTGAAAAACATGACATGTACCAGTCATCGCTTGTCATGGCATCCTTTGACTTTGGTGCTCCATCATGACAAGTTCTCAGTGATAACTGGGCACTTGATAGCCATATTAGCTGTGTTAGCTTGTCACTGTCTCTACTAATAAGCTTCACGTAAAGATGCTATTTACTACAAAATA